>NW_027142353.1:27452521-27710946 GCF_026170545.1 Melanerpes formicivorus
TGAAACTGGGATGTCCATGAGATATAATGTAGTATTTATTGTGGTGTTTGTCTGAAAACAGAAGCCATTGAGCAGCAAAATTAACTACCTTAGGAAGGAACTTTCCCATAATGATTAACTAGTACTGAAAGGGCCAATTGGCCTGAGTAACCCTTGAGGCAATAGCAGGGACTTACTACATTCTCTGGCACCCAGTGGAGAAAGGGTGTGTACATGGAAGGAAGGCTTCATCTCTGAGGGAAAGTAGCCAGCAGATCCATTGCTGCCCTCTCCTGGAGGCATCCCGGGAGAAAATGGCCAGGAGACGGGGCTGGAGACCAGGCTCCTGAAGATATGCTGAATCATCAGGTCTCATGGGAGCTCTAGGCCACTCATTTTGTCCTGGTTTTCAAGTGGTGCTCTGCTCAGGACTCAGTCCCTTCAGAAACACAGCTGAGAAGAGAGGTTCATTGCTCTGCGTATCTTCTCTGAATGGACTTTGAAGTACAAATCTGCCAGCTTTTAATGTTCAAAAAGCAGTATATTTGGCAAATAGAGATGACCCTGCTTTCATCTCCCTCAGGTGAGCTGACTGATACCTCCTGCTGCTCTGAAGACTAGCAGTGTTTGTGTCCATATCTAGCTCTTGTGTAGAAGGTCCAGGGTAAGATGAATGGGACTGTCTCTCCAAGATGCAAAGTTTGATAGCCTGGCCAATTTTTGACAGTTTTGATCAACCTCCAGAAAGGAAGAAATGGTAGATACTCTTTCATAGAGTCTAGGGCTAGGGCTGGTAAACTGATCAGCAATACTTTAATCCCATTTTTACAGCTGGAATTGAAAGATGGGATCCTCTTACCAAGATGTGATCTGTGGACCACACAGGATCCTTGACTGACCGCATGATTGATCCAAGAAGCTGACTCATTCAAACACACCAAACCTACTGATTTTTGAATGACAGATGTTCATGCACTTGTTTGAAAATCCACTCAAGAGAAGAACATAAAAAATAGAACTCTTTTCTCCCCTCAGATTATTAGAAACAAAGCTGGGAAAGGGAACATTTCCTAGTGTGTGCTGAATGCTTGAAGGTTTTGTATGCAGAGTGTCTCATCTTTGAGGGAGTAGCTTTGCCAGCACAGCCACCACCAAGTCAGAAAAGAAAAAAAATAAAAAAGGCAAGCCAGTAAAAGCATCCTCAAAAAGCAACATTTTACTTCTGTGAGTGCTGCAGTCTCTGGATAGGCAAATATTAAGGTTCTGCAATTAAGGTTTGTGTGCTGCTGATTTCTACCACCCACACATTCAGTGAAAATATTACTCCTCCAACAGTATCAATATTTCACACAGCAACACATTTTACTATAAAAAATGCTGCTGTCCAGTGTGACGCATAGAGTAAGGAATTTCCATTTTGCCCACATTATTAGCTCCACAGAAAACTTCATATAACTAAAATTGCCAACTACTCAAAAGTTCAATGTATAGTATGAATGCAAAGAAAGAAACTCTTCATATGCAGCTTTGAGTGCAAAAGAATTTTCATGGTGAGACATGACTGATCCTTGAGTAAAATGTCACAACCATGATTCTTTTATTAATATTGTAATTTATTAGGAAATACTCCCCATCTCCTATCTCTTTACTCGCCTTTCATTGCACTGTCAGATTATATGTTGCTAGAACAACTTGCTTTATAAAGACAAAAGGATGCAGTAGTATCTAAACAATAAAAAAAAAAAATAGTTGCTTTCTGAAAACAGCAGATATTGAACTTTCACAAAAGAGGGCAGAGGAAGCAAGAATTATTGGAAGACGTTATCCAGTTGAATGTACATTCACACTTCACTAGCTAGGTCTCTTACAGAATGCACAAAGCATTCAAAGTGCCTCCTGAGCTGTCTCAATCATCTTGAAGAGTGCTTCTCTTTTTACACTCAGAGACAAGAAATTCTCAGTAAACCACGAAATTTAGAAGATGAGGTGATTGAGACTTGAGTGTCCAGCTAGGTTGCTGAGCATGTCTTTGTCCTTTAAGTGGATTAATGTAAACCCTGAGACCTTAGAAATGGATCTTCAGAGCAGAATTGACAGGCTATGTGTTTTCCCTAAAAATAAAATTGTTTAAATCAAACTTTTGCCTTTCTAGGTGAATTAAGTCTATTTCCCCCCCCCCTGAAAAAAAAACCCAAACAAACAGACAAACAAAAAAACCCTAAACCCAACATATAGTGGAATGTAAACACCTATAAAAAGCAGATTCCCTAGAAATACTGAAACAACTATTCATAATTAATTATTGTGTTCACCTAGATGCTGACAGGACACAAAACAAATGAAGTGGAAAAGCTGCTGCTTCTAGACCTAGTGTACAATATATCTTAATATTTAGGAAGGTGAAATCAGAAAAAGGGAGCATCACAACAAAGTCAAGAGATGACAAACATACTTGTGAATGAGAACAGCTGCATGGGCTACGATGAGGTGAGAAAACTGTCCATGGGGTAGGGAACTATGGGTCTTTCTATATGATAAGATACTTGCACAGGACTGGTGCCCTGCCCCTTGGCACTCAGATGACAATCTAGTGTAAACTTCCTTCATCTATTACATGCCCTTGCAAGTGCTGGTGGTAGAAGAATTGATATCATAGACAATTTTCAGAAATGCAAATGCAGGCATATCGATAAAGGAAAAGATGAATACAGAAAGGTACCTGCTAGCTTTTGTCTGAGACTCAAGTTAAAGAGTATAAATAATTCCCACAGCATGACTGCACAATAAAATAAAATAATCATAATAAAAAACTCCTCAAGGAGAATGTTATATATTTCATTTATTATACATCACTCTTATGTTTACAACTGAAATACATCTTTCCTTGGGGACTGTACCATCATTTATTTTAAATCAATGTTTTAAATTAAATGGTAATCCTCAAGAGAATGGAGACTTTTCAGTTACCAGCCCTTCCAATTGGAAATCTTTCTTTCATGTTTCTACTTAATACTCAGTCCAGGGTTTGAAATTAATTAAAAGATATCCTTTCTCTATTTTTTTTATCAGCTTCAAAGTTGTGAGTTTTTTTTTTCTGTTTGTCAAATATACAGTGTTATAATAACTTCATCTTTGAGCAGTATATCGCAACTGTTATTGAATGTGCAAACTGCATTATTTTCTGACCAATAATAAAAGGAGAACGGTCTTTTGAAGGAAAATTATATGTTCTTGCTTAAATATAGTTGCCTGATGTGTAAGTAGTACACTTACAGTGTTTAATTACTGTTTCCCACTATCAAAATATAAGGGGAAGTGGTTAATAGGATATAATATTTAATACCACACAGTGACTTGTTTTGATGCCTCTGGGAACAATGTTTTACAGCATGGTATTCAATGGTCATTTCACTTCTGGAAGAAACCTTTCTTCCAAGCTCACTGTACAGATCGACTACTGCACTGTGGGCAAAAACAGCCACCTCCTCACAGCCTGCAGAAGTCGAGTCTGGCCTACACATGGAGCCAGGAAATCTGCACTACAAGTATTTGGCACCTGTTCACATTTTCATCTCCTACTAGCATCCTGACCTTCTGATAGCATGCTTCACCTGCTGTTTTACTTGCATGAGTTCCACAGGAGACATACAGGACTTTAGCAGCTAGAACTGGCAATGCAATATATTTCATCATTTTTTGTTCAAAAACAAAAGAAGGACTAAGACTCTTGGCTGATAAAAACATATTCCAAATCAATGGACCCATAAAGCTCAAAGCCTATTATGTCTATGTTCTAGATCATTTCAGCTTTGACACTTCCACAGGATCTGGTCTATAGAGAAATAGCTCTGAAATACTAATAACCCTGAACTTGCCTTCATGCTGCCCTGCTCTTGTGCATTCATGAGGTCTCACTGTCATTCAAGGGGTCCACAAGGACACTCATCTCTGATTACAGAAGTAGGGATTTACTGAATACTGTCTGTGCAGGATTAGTAAAAATGCAGCCCCCGTGCTCAAATATGGATTTAAATCCTACACCAGAGCTCTCCACTGAAGGGCAACTCAGACATGTAGCATCTTACTGTGGGCTCAGGCTCTCATTTGGATAGGCTTCCAAAACACCCTGGCTCTTCCTAAACATGACACTGATACTTCTAAACACCTTTGTAGCTAGAGATGTGGACTGAGAGCGTCCAGATGATGGAAATCTCCATTCCAAAGAAAGACTTTTAGACTGCTCTTAACTGTTTGTGGAAACATAGTCAGTGCATAACTTTATAAAGGCAAAGAAAGCAGAGTGTGGCTGCAGGAATGCGCTTATTTTCTGAAGGAAAAGGAGTAAAAAATCCAAGCACTGATACAAAAGTCTGCTAATGAGGTCATACTTCACTCAATGCAATTGGAAATACAATTTTCTGATACTTTAGGAAAACTGTTAATATAATAAGACTTTTATCAAAGATTAGTTGGAAGTGGAAGTTGCTAATAAGATAGAGCAGAAAGTAACTAGAACAGTAAGGGTAACATATCGGAAAAGCAACTTTTACATAATTTGAAGACTTTTGTTCTTTCATGTCACATTAGTGACTTTCATATACCTTTTTGCAATTTTCATATGGTATTAGTGACATCTGCGTCTTAGGAGCAACTTTTCATACATGCTCCCCGAGAGACTTTTGGCATGTGGTGGCAGCTTTCATATTTTATTTAGGGTTTTAACTTGCTGTCAAATGTTCTGTGCCACAAAGATGAAAAGGAAGTCACTGATGCTGCGCTTCTTAAACTTCTTAATGAAGGTGGTAACAATAGCTGTAGCTCAAGAAAAAGAAAATCTCACACCTTTGCTGCATTCTGGGGAGAAACTTTTGTGGTCCCTGAAACCTGCAGCTGTGCAAATGGGAAGCTATATTTTGGAGTTAATTAATACTTCCTATTGGAAAATGGCCCCTGCAGCTCCCTCAGAAAGCAAATAGAAAAGGAATCTCAAAGTTGTTGGTTGTTTTTCTCCCTTGAGCAGACTATTCATCCCCCTGTAAGACTGTGAAGTGAATGAATGATGGAATATTTGACTGATGTAATTTATGGTGCTCCATATGGCAGCCTATTTCAGAGTGCTTGAGGTTTTTACAATCTCTGGTAGTAGTATCTGCTGCTGAAACAAGAGATTACTCTCCTTGGACAGACAGTAATTTAATAGTACAACTGTGTAGCTAGCCACCTCCTACTGTATTTCACCACCCACTCCAGTCAGCTTTTGATTGATAGGCCTCAACACTCGGAACATGAAGCACTATGTATCCTGCTCACAGTCTTAGGAGATACATCATGGGTGAAAAACTGGAAGGAAAATAAATAAATAAAAGTGCTAACAAAGTCAAGTAAGCACTAGTTCTCAGTTTTGCTGTTTTCACTGAATATATACATTGAAAGGACAAAGTGCCACGCTGTATATGGGGTGCTGTTAGCTTTTCAGGCATAAGGTCAACACTGGTATGGTTTCTGGTCTTGATTGTCGTTTCTTTGTTTTTGCTCTTTATAATATTTGACCACAAAGTAAACTCAATTCTCTGTAAAGATACATTTTAAGAATCAACCTAAAAATACCATTGGGACTTTGCACCAATATACAAAATGCTACTAACTCTGTGCATAAGAGCAAGGTGGGTGTGAACGTGTCTGGATGAAAGAGGAGGTTTTTCTTTCATGGAGCCACAGTCCCAAGTTATAACCATCAGACTTGGATGCATGCAAAAACACTCAGTTCATCTCCCATTGTCCAGGTGACAAGGGGATCAGGTTCCTCATTGATGACTTCAGAAACGTTTAGCTACCAGGCCTGAAAGTTCCAGCACTACATTGAGGTTTCCCTGCCCCTAGCTAGGGTGTCAGAGAGGGACCTGCATCATCATTTTATCCACTGCAGTTTCAATCAGAGGATGAAAACAGTGGTGGTCTGTATTTGAGATGCTGATCAGAGACCAGTAACGCTTAGGAAGCAGATACATGTCAGAGTGACAGATAACCCTGAGGTCCCTGATGGCAGCACACAACATGTTTCTCCATTAGAGAGTCCCAGAACTGGGGTATAGCAGAAGGGCAGTGGTGATAGTAGCAACACCTCTACTGGATCACTTCTATCTTCCACTCAAAATATTTCAAAGCCTTCAGATCTTAAAGTTACAAGCAAGCTGGAACAGGTCACTGTTGTAGACATGCCACTGTACAGGCAAAATTCTTTGGCCTTACCTGGCCAGGGTAAAAAGAGAAGGCTCTGTAACTGCTCCTGCAGCCACAGAATGGCATGGAGATCTCTGTCCTGGTCCTTGTTGGGATGACTGTCCTTCAACAACAACTACCCAAAGAGCATGTGGAGATTTCAAACCTACAGAGGCTAGCATGTGCTAAATGGTGGCTCCTAAACATCCATCTACCTCTCACAGCCAGGGAAAGTTTGCACTGGGACAGCTAATGAATATTCCCTCAGCTTCCAGTCTGTTTCAAATCATTTAGGCATGTTTCCCTGCACCAGTAGTTTTCAACCTTGTGACTGAAGGTAAACCGGTTTTAAGGTGAAGGGTTCACCTGCCTGGTGAACAGCTGCACTGTTCCTGCTGTGATAACAACAAATACACTTCTCTCCTACTACTACTTCATGTTTCTTTTTTTTGCTTCTTGAAACTACTTAATTCTATCCTTTCCACCCATAGTAAAGAAAGCCAAAAAAAAAAAAAAGGCAAAAAAAGAAAGAAAGAAAAAAAAAGGCAAGCTGTTAGAATAGCCAGGGGAGTGCTCCCAGTGCAAATACTTCTATGAATATTTATTCATGGTAGGATTTGCTCTGCTTTTGCTTTTCTGTGAGCGTTACTGTGAATAAATTCTTATTCTTCTAGATCTTTGTGAATTTGCAAAAAGTTAAGTAAATCAATAGATTTTATTTGCAAGAATGTTTGTGAATCCTCCCTCTCCTTCTACTCCTCCTACCCACCCTCCTCTTAATTTTGTTTCTGGGCCAAATATTCAACGAGTAAGGAATGAATATGGTTTTTCACCTCTTGCACACACAATTACCAGCAATTGATTAAGAATGGGACAGGCTAGAGTAAGAAAATCTTGGGCAGCTGCAGGTATAATTTGCTACTAATAAGGTAGGGGAAAGAACATCCAGCAACCTTTATTCTCTAAGGATGCCATCCGGCATCTGCCAATCACTTCTGTGAGGATTTGAGTGCTCACAAGCCCCACTGAACTCAGGTGGGCTGAAGGGTTCCCCGGTGTGCTCAGCAGCCTGCAGAATCAATCCTTCAGCATAGTGCTGCTCAGGCAGAACTTGGTTCTCAGAGCAGCCATGGGGGAGACTGTGCTATCAAACAATCCTCGCTGAATAAAATCTGGGTTAAATCTGCAACCTTCTGTGGACATTGTGCTGTGATGTCCTTACACAGTGAACTGGCTTTAGGCTAAGAAGAACACCCTGAGCACCTAATCTAGGTGCAAGGAAAAACAGGAGATTTTCTTCACGGTCTCCCTCTCTGCTTATTAGCAGGATCTATGTCCTTGGTGTTGCAACCAGGTCTCCAAGAACTGGCAAGCATGCTGCAAGCTTTCTGCTAATAAAGTCCCTGCTGCAACTCTGAGCCCTCTGATCCTATTTACAACCTCCCAAAAGGGTTTTCAAACTTTCCCTTGGTCCAACCAACCCATGTTATGCCTGGTACTGCATCTCCCAATGTTACCTCCTAGAAGCCTAAGTTATTCATGATCCAGTTTTTCCCTTTCTAGTCTATACCATGCTTTTCATCATTATTGTCCCCTCAATGCCCTTGAACCCTTAGAATATTTTCAAATTTATTTTTGCTTCCCTAATCCACCACTCTTTCCCCCTCCACATAAACATGGCTTTAGATATCTCCCCATGTGCCCAAAAGCTTCTGACTCCAATTTCCAGGTTTCTGATAACCATATTTTGCCTGTGTTTCTCTTGTAGATGCGAAAGAAACAAAATTCATGTTCAACTTCTCTTTCTCCCACCTTCTGCTCTTCACCCTGTACTCCCTGTTATTCCTGGAAGTTTTAAGAGCCACTAAACTGTGGATGCTGTATTTTCAGTATTTGGTTTGCTATTACTTCAGGAGAACACTAATAAAACATTTAAGCTTGATCTGTTTAATCACTGTATGATGATAGAGTCGTTCAGATTTGGATTATCCCTTCCAGGAAGTATTCTCTGGAATATTCTAGCAATACTAAGAGGCATCAAATGTCATGCTCTGAGAGTAATGTCCTTGACAGATGTTTTTACTTTATCTTTTACATCAACTTTCCTCTCTGAAAAAAAGGGTGCTTATTCACACACTTAGAATCATAGAATCATAGAATCAGTCAGGATTGGAAGGGACCACAAGGATCATCTAGTTCCAACCCCCCTGCCATGGGCAGGGACACCCCACACTAGATCAGGCTGGCCAGAGCCTCATCCAGCCTGGTCTTAAACAGCTCCAGGGACGGGGCCTCAACCACCTCCCTGGGCAACCCATTCCAGGGCTTCACCACTCTCACTGTGAAGAACTTCCTCATGTCCAGCCTGAGTCTCCCCACCTCCAGGTTCATTCCATTCCCCCTAGTCCTATCACTACCTGATCTCCTAAGAAGTCCCTCCCCTGCCTTCTTGTAGGCCCCCTTCAGATACTGGAAGGCCACAATAAGGTCACCTTGGAGCCTTCTTTTCTCCAGACTGAACAGCCCCAACTCTTTCAGTCTGTCCTCATAGGAGAGGTGCTCCAGCCCTCTGATCATCCTTGAGTCCCACTTGATGGTTTTAAAAACTGAACCCTGTTTGTTAGCCACAGGGCAGGTTCACTGCAGGCACCAGCAAAATGATAAATACCTTACATTTCCTGGATAGGGTTCTTGAGTCTGACTCAACATGATGAGCAGCAGGGTCTAGACAGCAAGTCGTATCTCCTAAATTTGGCCTGCCTATTCACACAGCTAATATTTATGCTAGCTTTGCATACATCATTTATTTATTCATTTATTTTTGCTCAGTGTTAAGTGCCTTCTTCCATAGGATCCCTAGAGAGCAGGGATAGATTCATCTCACCTGGATGTCCTTGAGACATTAAGCTAGGTCAAATTCATTACAATAGTCCAACACAAAATACCTGTGAATCAAGACCTTGTAGAATCAAGATAGCACAGATTTCTCAATATTAGACTCCCCATTTTCATATTGCTAAATATGATTTCAAGGTGAAACGTCACCCTTTGTTCATGTCAACTCTCTTGATTAGTGTACAAGCACCAAAGCCTGGGTCTTAACTGCTGATTATAGGTTAGGATTGAGCCTGAGTATGAGCTATGTGAAGTGACACCCAAGTAGCAATGAGAAAAATATTCATCTGAATTCTATGAATATTTGTGGCATGTCATATTCCATGACATGCAGGGAACAGCTCAATGGGTTTATATTACAGCCATTTGAGCTCAGAATGGCTACAGCATGATGTCACTGACACTGTGTTGGTCTTATAAGGGAAATACTATATTGCTGGCCAGAGACATAAATGAGATGCTAAAAAGTGCTCTTTGATCTTACCTACCTGTGATTTAGGGTGTTAACAGCTTTCCTGAAATTCTCTGTTCTGAAATTAATTTGAAATGAATTTTCTAATAAACTGTTCAGTGATAAGTCCTAATCTTCAGACTAGTGCAGCAGATATTGCTGTTTTCTATTTATATTATTATGATAAAAATGAGTTACCTTTTGGTTTTGTTTTTAAAATATTCTGATATCTTCTTCCTTGTTAAAAGTCCAAATAACATTTAGGAACCATCCATAAATTTTAGAAACCACTCCGAATCACAGAATGGAAGGGGTTAGAAGGGAACTCTGGAAATCATCCAGTCCAACCATGTTGCTAAAGCCGGTTCATCTAGAGCAGTTTGGGCAGGATTGCATCCAGGATGGTTCTGAATATCTCCAAAGAAGGAGACTCCAACCACTTATTCTGCAAAAAAATGGAGTCCCTCAGATTATCTGTCAATGATCTTTCTTTTTCCTCTTTCCCTCCCTCTGTCTCCTGTGATCCCTCCTATGCCCTCTTCTGCTGCCAATTCAGGCAGGGCAGGAACTCCCAGTAAAATACTTCAGTGTTGTTCAAAGTCATATTAAAAGACTCACGGTACTTGCACATCTTCAGCTTCTGAGACTTTCTAAATCCTGCTGGTAAGTCTTGGGTCACATTGCTGTATTTTTTAAACCCTCCAGTATAAATAGTAAATTTTTTTCCCCTTTATTATTACAAACACAAAGAAAACAGTATAAAATCCTCAAGGAGCAGCTGCTCTGCAAGGACATTATGAGTGTCCATGGTACCACTGCAGCACGAGCATCTGTCACTCAAGAAAATGTCATCTTGCCCAACAAAATCCATTGTGCAATCAGAGTGGAGAAAGCAATTGTTTAGAAAGGTTTATGGGCTGACGTCTGTTTGAATGAGTAACATCTGGGCCAGGATGAGCAGGATGCACATTCTTGTTCAACCAAGCTAGCGCATCTTAATAGCAAAGAGCGTGTTTTAATTGAAAGGAAAATCCCAACCAAAATCTTGAAACAAATGTCATTGCTTCAACATTTTAAAATCACATTATTCTCTAAGTTTTATTTGAAATGAAATTCAGATTTCTTAAAAATGCATTGATAATCTTTAGGGTTCATGCTTTTCTCTTTGTAATATAAGCACAGCAGACATTTGAGACAAATATCGTGTTATTTTTCTTGGACTTGTTAATCAAATCATCTCTTCAGGAAAAAAATCCTGCCTATTAAAAAGAACACCTTGCACAGAACTAGGAATTAAACAAGGCCTTTATTTGTGTGGACACAAACATACTGGATTGAGAAATTACCTACAATATCAAATCATAATGTGTACATAACTGAAAAAATATAATGCATAAATATTATTATATTATGTTACAATTATAAGTGTTAGAGGAAGACTTTTTTTAATGGCCTGAGATAATCTTACCTGTGCAAGTTTCATATTGGTGTAAATCTACAAATGTAACCATTGTAAATCAAGTTCAACCTCCTGACAAAGCACTAATCAGCAGTAATTAGGGAAGTTTCTTCTTTTACTTCCATATTTAAAGATTATCTTTTCAATCTTTATTATATATACAGCAGCTGCTTTGTTAAAATGTGTCACCCTAGGTTAAAAAATACTCAGCAGAGTGATTTGTCTGTCTCGTATTTTGGCTTTGTTTTTGATTTTTTTTTCATTTGCTTTTACTTTGAAGTGCAGAGCAGCACCCTTTCACTCACCCACCTTTTTTTGAAGGCAAAATGTAAATTCACAAGCATTTATTTTCTTTGCTAACAAACATTCCTCCTTGGGGATTTTTATCACCTTTACTTATAACTTTTTTTAAAGAGACAACTTAAATTGGACTTTTATGAGATTTCCCAGAGGAATTTTGCCTCCATTTATAGAGATGTTGTTATACTTTTCTCCATTCTTTCACAGAATTACCAGAAAAAAATAAAAGTGGGGACAAGACTGACTGCTAAATCACTAGCTGATTACCTGATAGATGAGTGGATGTTTTTTGTACTTGAAGATGACTTAAAGCATCATATATAGACACACACATATCTGTATTTCTCATTCCACACACTACACATGCAGTTACAGAACTCACAAAACCCTTTCACCCCAAGAAATCTTTTGCTTTAAAATAAACCCCATATTCTCTTTCCCACCAAAAGTTTTTGCAATTCCACACTACAGATTATGAGATATTTTTTTCTGAAGAGCTCTGATCAGCAGATTTGATATATGGATTCAGATCAATTTTTTCTTATGGCAAATCTATATGTTATTCTACTTCTTCATTTGGTACTATTTGCTGAGTGGCTGTTACTTGGGAGCAAAGGTCAGTATCTTGCTGTTGGAGCAGCCAAGTAATCTTTTACTCCTCATAAGGGTAGTCAGAGATATTAAATCACAGTTGACGTACCTGAAGCACAGCAACTTCATCCATATTTTATCTGCTGTAAATTTAATACCACAGCACTTTTTAGGGTGATGTATTTATTAACTGGCTGGGGATGAGCAGTACAGAAATTCAGTTTGTTCAGGAAAATAAAATGAAGACACTCTGACAAGTTTATGAAGTAAGCACAATAGCTATTTATTACTTTTTAAACACACAGTGCACCTAAATGTTTTTAGCAGTGTTTGCCCAAATAAATGAATAAAGCTTCTCAAATCATCTCTGTTTACTTTTCTTTTGAATTTTAATAAAGTTTTTGCTTTATTTTAAAAAGCACATCCTAGCTTCCTTCAGAATAAAATGCATTCTTTATGGAAATAAACATAGCTAAGTATTCAGATAAGCTGGAGAGGGGCATTGTGGGAAGAGAAACAAATCATTCACAGCCTTGCTGTATATTAATCCCATCTTTTCCATTTTTGGTTCTAATTTATTTTGTTCTTCACATTCTACCACCACCAAAATAAATGAAGCCATGAATACAATAACTTTTAAAATGAAAGTATCCTCCTTCTGCTGGGTTCTATTGCATTTGAATAGTAGTTATTATTTTTTAGTCAATGTTATTCTTTGCATTTCTCATAGTAAATAATTCATATACGTTTTTCTTTCTTTGTATCCAAAATATGCTTATGTTTTCGTTGAACTGAAAAAAAAAATTCAAAATCTTTTCATCCTTCATTAACTGTGACTTCTAGTGCTTTATAACACAGTAAAGAGAAATATTTAGCTGTTAAAAAGCATGCTATGCTGCCAAAAAAAGCGACTGTGACCCTAATGCCTCTGTTGTATAAAGTGTCTATGGTTTTATTGGTGATCATTGAAACCTGATGACCAACACATCCTGGGAAAACTCAGTTTTGCCTTACAACCATCCCAGCAACATGCCAAATGTGGTACAGTGGGTTTGTAGACCATGACTACATCAGAGGAATGGCAGTGGCAGAACTCGAGGAACACCCCAACAGACCGGCCAACTTATTTCTTTTGTTTTCTTCAGTGACAGAGGACTCTGTGTGTTTGTTTCTTGTGCTCCAAAGGGACGTCCTCTGCAAATCAAATGTTTTTGACTATGTATGTGTTTTCGATGCCATTTCTGCACAGAGCTGCTCTGTTTTTCTATAGTTGTTTATAAAAAGGATGAGTCAAGCAACTGAATGACTACAGAAACTCTTTGCCACTCTTTTGGCTGCAGTATTTATTTCCTGGGACAGCCCATGAAAAAATAGATACACAATACTGTGCAGCTTCCGTTTGTTTGCCTGCTGCATCATCAAAAAATTGATTATTCAGATTTCAGAAATAAAGCACCGAACAATAAGACCTCTCTTTTTAACTCTGCTCATGCTGAGATAGGTAATTAGCCAACTTCTGCTTTGTGCCACAAACACAAGAACAGAAAGAGAAATTTGCAGAAAACGATGCCTCAGACTGAATCTCCAGCTTGCCTTGGCAAGTCTGGAATACTCCTGAGTTTTTTTGCCTGCAGGATTGTGCAGAAAAAGGTCTCATCTGCATTCTTTTGTGGAGATGACATTGTGTTGGTCTCCATCCTTGCCACAGATCCTTGCTGCAGGCCTACTTCCTCACTTTTGCTGTTCAGTACTTACTGCAATTTATTCCCCGAAGACCCTTATTATTAAATACTATCTCTCACTCTCACTTTCCTTTTCCCTTTCCTTTCAGCTTCCCTGACCCACTTCCCCCATTCTCACATCTTCACTAAATTTCTCACACAGTTTTTCCTTTCTTCTACCTCTCAGAGCAGAATTTGGACCACAATGGCAGCATTCAGAGGCCAATGGGAGAGTGCCCTTTGGTTTCAAGGGGCTTTGGATTACCAGCTAAACTTCCACAACCACTTGTCCTCTATGTTATAAAGCTCCATAAGAGTATTCTGCTACATAAGGCATCACAGCAGAGGAGCTGGGCTGCACAGGCTCAGAGAGGGAGTCTATAACTACATATTCATCTGCCAGTCAGAGAAGGGAAACCCTGGGGCAAAACTTGCACAAAATCAGTCCCATTATTCAGACTGTGCAAAGGGAAAGAAAACCACAAGAATTTTGCATTCAGGACTGACATACCAGCAAAGAATGCTGGCACAGAATAATACTACATAATAATAATAGTAATAATATTTGTACATAATTTATCATTATACACTACAGACTCAGCTCAAATCTTGATACCATGCTATTCTCTTCCAGCTCTGTATCCTGCTTGTGCTATACTCTTTTTATTGGTTTACATTTGCTGTGGAAATTAGTTTTATTCTAATTTGGAGCCTTTGAGGAAAGACTGAAAAAACATGTACTAGTCCATAGTCATTAAAAAACTCAAATGACAGTATTTCATCCTGCTTTAGAGTCTAAAATATTGGGCTTTGAAACATGAATCACACAGCTTAGTTGTGGCTGTGAAGAAGCTTAGGATCATAGCTTTAGTTAAAAATAAGCTTTAATACACAAAGCTGAGGAAAAGGGAGCATGGAGAATAGCTCAGAAGTCAAAGTACTTCTACTGAGCAGTTCGAGTTTGTGTATACAGTCCTATTCTGCTTTTAACCCAGATACTGTTGGACTTCACTGATGTAGAACGAAGAGAACCAGGGACAGTTTAGAGGAAGTGTTATGTGGCATGTAAAGGAAACAGTGTGTAAAAAGTCATAAAGGGCTAACAGTCTGAAATGTCTTTCAGATTACACATAAAGAAGGGAGGAAAAAAAGTAAAAAAAAAAGCACACCTTGAATCTTATCTTAGGGAACTGTGCTATCAATCCTTCAAATCACGGGACTGAAGTTCTGCTCTACTCCAGACTGATTCTTGCAGGACAGTGGAGTTAGGGTGAGCTGCACTTTCAGACCTGTGTTTGAACAGCTCTGTCCGTTCTTGCTATCAGCCTTTGCAGGAGCCATGTGGAAATGCTATTATGAGTCTGAGGAAGACTACACTCTAGAGAACTGAATTTCAAGAGCTGTTAATTCCCCAGAGGAAGCCTAAGGTAAAACAGTAATCACCACCTTGTACCCCTCCTGGTCGTCAGACTACAGGTTCCTGATTATCAGGGAGAGGAGGTTATGCTGCTGCTTAGACCTCCTCCTCAGCCAGTGCCACTCAGCTCCTTGTCATGACAGCATGAAGCCACCTGATTCTAGGTCTGCATTTAAAAATAGCATCAATTTCTTTTTCTCTCTTTTTCAAGCAGACTTTTCTGATATACATTGATATTTATAGCTTAGATTTAGGCACTGCAATTGTAATTTAGGAAGAATACCTGAGGTGCAATACTGATAATTTCTGAAATAAGCAGCCCACTGTTCATAAAATAGCTACCAGAAATGCCCTGGCACAAGAAGCATGTAAGTATTCAGCTTGCTGATCTCAAGCCCGTTTGCACTCTGCTGCCCTGAGTGAGGTCCTGCAGGGAGGAGAATGGGCTTAAAAGAACAGTCCTCAGACAATTGCATTTTCAGAATGGCTAATTATAGCACAAAGCCCCAAGAATATTAAGTGGATTTTGCATGGCTTTATGGAAACTGGAAACTATTCTCTTTACCATTTGCCAAACCACATATACATTACACCATAGCAGCTAGAGTTTCAGAGATTTTGCAAAACCAGGTTACAAATAAATTGTATTATTTTATGAAAGTGTGATGCAAAAAGCTCTTGGAAACTATGGCTATGTCCAAGACATCCTATATTGCAGACATCTAGTAAGGTTTCTGTAAACTTTTTCCTTGGTACTGGGTCATACTACATTTTTAATATCCACATTAGAAAGGGAAATAAAACTTCTGTTTAAAAGCTTTCCAACTGGCCTTCTCAAGATAAAACCTTCCCCAGCCACATGCACAAGCACACTGCCAAATGAAATGAGGGAAAATGACCACCAGCTCAACCTGTTCTCTCATATTTGCGCCCTTGCCAGTCACTAAGGCTGTGCATCTGGTCTTTTGTCCAAGGGTGACTATAAGATGGAGTGGTATTTTTATCTTATTCTTTCTTTTTAGCAGTAAGTAGGAGACATAGTGAAAATGAAGGTTCTGAGTATTATGGTTTCATGATTTACAGTGGAATGGAAGAGAGGGAAGAGAAGGCCAGAACTCTAAGAGGTAAAGACATAGTTTATGGAGAGCCGGGCTGTTTTTTAGGAAGGTCAGTGCTACTAAATAAACCATTCAGCCTTCGTTAATGAGCTGCTAAAACTATTGAAGAGTTAGCCTGCTCTTATTCCAGAGATGTTACCAGAGACCTTATTTCAGCTTAGATATGTGAGTAGTAGATGTATGTATGGATGTGGAAAATGTGTTGAAGAGACTAAAATTACTGTACTGCCAAGACTTACATATGTACTTAGCTTCATAAAATTCTAAGGATTTTCAGGGGAGACTTGCTCTCTAAAAGTACCTGAAAGGAGGTTATTATGAGCTGGGTGTCATTTTTTTCTCCCAAGTAACAAGCACTGGAACAGGCTGCCCAGGGAATTGGTTGAGTTACCATCCCTGAAGGTATTTAAAAGTCATGTAGTTGTGGCATGTGGGGATACAGTTTAGTAGCATACTTGCAAGTGCTAAGTTAACAGTTGGACTTGAAAATCTTAAAGGTTTTTTACAAGTTAAACAATTCAAAGATTCTATGAATAATACTACTGAAATTGTTTATTCAAAAGGACTACAGTGAATAAAGCCAAGCTCTTCATATGAAGCCTTTCAAGGCCATTGCTCAGTTGTGGCAGGGCATCGGAAGACATATCTCATTGAGGGGGAGCCAACAGAGTGTGCTAAAACATGAAATCCAGGATATATGTAAGGTATGTGTGTTTTACAGAAAGTCTGAGACCAAGGCTGATAGCAGGCTATGGACACCTAAGGATTTATTAAGTATCTAGGCTTCTTATAGCTCCCAAAATAGATACAGGTTGCTGTATATGTAAATAGAACGGTTATTTTGGTTAAATAGAGCTTAACTGTTTCTGATACAGTCATTTATTTGTCAAGTCTGGTTAACGTTAATTTAATTATAAGAAAATTGAAAAGTGTGATACATGGCTAAGCCCTTAAGGCTGGTTAATCTATTTGGATTGTAACAAATATAATTTTTATTAGCTCAGCCTATTTGGATCTTAACGAGTCTAACCTTTCAGTAGACATTACAGAGTCTGAATTATAGTCTATTTTATGTAAAACCAGCATTTAGTTCAATAAAAGGAAAGTTCTTTTATCTGTCATTGTGTTAAGGAATTGCTGTATTAATGAGGATACAGTAGGCCCTGTGATCATTCTCCAGAAGCAAGGGTGAACTCCTTTCTGGATGTGCATGGAAAAGTGCCCAGGTAAGTCACAGGGATAACAGTAAATCAGGATGTGGGGAATTCTTTTTTGCCTTTTACTGAAAATGGCCATAAGGACAAGTATTGCTATGTGCATGATGAAAAAATGGTGATAAATTGCTGTCTACCACAAAATCTTTTCCTGCACAATTGAGAGAAAAGAAAAATACATCAAACCAAAAACCCTAACCAAAATAAATCCATCTGAAATAAACAAACTAAAACAAACCAAAACCTCCAAGATAAACTGGCAAAAAATACAAATATGTGCAGACATTGCTTTATTTTCTGGGACAGATATGTGTATTTAACACAAATTCATCAGTGTTTTTAGACCTCTTCAGGCAAAAATGGCCTCATTCTCACTCAGAATTTTCATATTCATAATAAAATGCAGAGTCCATGCAAAAGTTGAGATTCTTCTTATACTGCAATTGTGAAACTTCTGGCTTGATTCTAGAAGTGGGAATGAGGTTTTGTCTGTTTTTCAGAACACTTTTAAAAAAACTCATAGTTCTTAAGCTCCCCCTGCCCCCTAAGTCACCATCAAGTATCTCAGAAAGCCCCAGTGGGAAAAAAAACAACAGCTTGTTCAAGTGGATGTTTCCACCAGAAGTTCTTGAAACCTAGTTGATGCAGAGTCTAAAGAGCTGTACTTATGAACCTTTTGTTATCATGCTGATATGGAGAGAGCAAATGTTTTCATGTGCCTGAGGGAAATACCATATTTGCACCACTCCTTGGTGGACACAGATGGAAACATGGTAACAAAAGATGAGAAAAAGGCAGAGGTACTTAAAACCTTCTTTGCCTCAATTTTTAATAGCAGGACAGGTTGTCTTCCGGACAACTGGCCTCCTGAGCTGGGAGATGAAGTCAGTTAGAGAACTCCTTAACCACTTGGATCCCCACAAGTCCATGGGACTGGATGGGATCCATCCTGCTGAGAGCTGGCAGATGAGCTGGCCAAGCTGCTCTCTGTCATTTTTCAACAGTCCTGGCTCACTGGAGAGGTCCCAGATGACTGGAAGCTGGCCAACATGGTGCCCATCCACAAGAAGGGCTGGAAGGAGGAGCCAGGGAATTCCAGACCTGTCAGCCTGACCTCAGTGCCAGGCAAGATTATGGAATGGGTCATCTTGAGTGCAATCACACAGCACTTACAGGATGGCCAAGGGATCAGTCTCAGCCAGCATGGATTTAGGAAGGGCAGGTCCTGCCTGACCAACCTGATCTCCTTCTATGAGCAGGTGACCTGCCTGGTGGATGTGGGGAGGCCTGTGGATGTAGTCTACCTGGACTTCAGCAAGGCCTTTGACACCGTCCCCCGTAGCAGACTCCTGGCCAAGCTGTCAGCCCGTGGCCTGGGCAGCAGCACTCTGAGCTGGGTGAGGAACTGGCTGGAGGACTGAGCCCAGAGAGTGGTGGTGAATGGTGCCACATCCAGCTGGCTGCCAGTCACTAGTGGTGTCCCCAAGGGGTCAGTGCTGGGCCCCATCCTCTTTAATATCTTTATGCATGACGTGGATGAGGAGATTGAGTCCATCATCAGTAAGTTTGCAGACGACACTAAGCCGGGGGTAGGTGTTGATCTGCTAGGGGGTTGGAGAGCTCTGCAGAGGGGCTGGACAGATGGGCAGAGTCCAGCGGCATGAGATTGAACACATCCAAGTGCTGGGTTCTACACATTGGCCACAACAACCCCATGCAGTGCAGGCTGGGGTGAAAGTGGCTGGAGAGCAGCCAGGCAGAAAGGTACCTGGGGGTACTGGTTGATGGTAGGCTTATCAGGAGTCAACAGTGTGCCCAGGTGGCCAAGAGGGCCAATGGCATCCTGGCCTGCATCAGGAACAGTGTGGCCAGCAGGAACAGGGAAGTCATTCTGCCCCCATACTCAGTGCTGGTTAGGCCACACCTTGAGTTCTGTGTCCAGTTTTGGGCCCCTCAGTTTAGGAAAGATCTTGACTTGCTGGAATGTGTCCAGGGAAGAGCAACGAGGCTAGTGAGGGGTTTGGAACACAAGGCCTGTGAGGAGAGGCTGAGGGAGCTGGGGTTGCTTAGCCTGGAGAAGAGGAGGCTCAGGGGAGACCTTATTCCTGTCTACAACTACCTGAAGGGAGGTTGTAGCCAGATGTGGGTGGTTCTTTTCTCCCAGGCAACTAGCACCAGAACAAGAGGACACAGTCTCAAGCTGTGCCAGGGGAGGTTTAGGCTGGATGTTAGGAATAAATTCTTCATAGAGGGAGTGGCTGCCCATTGGAATGGGCTGCCCAGGGAGGTGGTGGAGTGGCCATCATTGGAGGTGTTTAGGAGGAGACTTGATGGAGTGCTTGGTGCCATGGTTTAGTTGATTAGATAGTGTTGGATGATAGGTTGGACATGATTATCTTGAAGGTCTCTTCCAACCTGGTTTATTCTATTCTATTATAATCTATTCTATTCTATTCAAGTATCCATGTAAAGATGCTATACTATACAAAGAAAATGTTGGGTTTTAATGTGCTTTTGAGTATTCTTTGCTTTTTCTCGTGACATGGAGATTCATGGGCTCACTGAATGTTGATCAACTATTTGTACCTGAACCCAGGACACTACCTTACCAATGCTAATCAAGAAGTGTTAGACCCATTGTTACTGAGGATAAAACTTTTAAAACATATTTTTTCTTTCCTTCTTTCTTTCTTTCTTTTTTTTTTTTTTTTTTTTTAATATGGACATTTAACTGAAAAACTAATAAAAAAATGAAATTGTGTCTTCCACTTTTTGTTAAGTGGGTGAGGGGCCCTCACACTTCTTATAAAGAGTTTTGACTGTTTCTTCTACACTACAGATGTAAGAAATCTATAAGAAACTGTAGAAAAGAATAATTGATATCTGAAAGGACTTTTAAATTTGCCTTAATTTGGAAATTTTGAGGGGAATGAGGCCATCTTTGATATAGACAATGCATTTCTAAATACACAGATAAGTTGAATTTTCAAAAATTATTAAAAGGGAGAATTCATTTGATGGAATTTTAAGGACAATGAAAATGCAAAAATTTCTTGAGGGTGAAACAGGAAACACTGGTGTGAAGAAATGTTATTATGTTCCAGCAATTCTAATTATCATAACCCTATTTTTCATGGGAATAGTTAGTTTTAAAAATGGGTGGCTAAGAAGGTACAGATTTTAGAAACCCTGCTGTGAAAACGGCTTCCAAGCAACTCAGGCTCTGTGTTCAAACTGTGTCTGCAACGTTGTGTGTGTGCATTTAGGAGGTAAGAAGAGAAGATGGTGAAAATTGTACTGAGATACTGTAGGTAAGTGCTGGAAAGGGTATAGGGGGTCAGGCGTCTGCAGCAGTGGAGAAAAAAAAGCTTAAACCTCAGAGACAACACATTTCCATTATTTATTTTTATCTCAATGCCAGATTGGGAGACCTGCAGCCTCACTTCTAAATATACATGGTTTTAGTAGTGCCCCACATAACCAATGTCCTCTTGTTCTATAGCTTCTTGGGGAAATAAAAAGGACCAGAAGCTGCTGAAGCATCTCCCCACCCTTCATGTAGACATCTCTCTACAAAGCATCAACTTTCCTTGCCTATTTTATTTCAAAGCAAGTCACAACATCTGCTCTGGGTACCATTCTGTGAAAAACTTACACTGTTGAAGAAAAGATTATAGACAGAGTAGCAGACAGTTTCCAGCCCTGCCTAGTACTTTTAGATTGGATTTGGGCTGCTGGTTTCAGGAACATGACCTTTTTCTTTACAAAATGCAGAGCCTTGACTTCTCTGTTCCTTCTTTCATTTTTTATTTAATTACTTTTAGTCTGAAACACATTTTCTTTTTATTTTTAAATCTATGACAATCATTAACAGTAGACCAAGAATGAAGTCTTTTAGCATAATAGATATCACCAACCAAGATGACACTATCAGCAATTTCTTATACTGCTCTCCATTATGCTAAAAGAGAAATTTCCACGAAAGAATCACAATAGTGTAAACTCAAATCTTTACTTACTGTGAGCAACTGTCTTATGTAAAGCAAAATTCACACCTTTCTTTCTTTGAGCTGTATAATACCTCCCTTCATCCTAAAACACACAGGTAAATGTATTCTGTGCCACCACTAACTCTCCATGTCACCAGTAATTCTCCATACAAACACCTATACCACTAGTATTTTCAGAACACAACATTTAGCTGTTCAAACTTTCACAGCTTTTATCTCCTGGATATCAACCCTATTGAATAAGGAAGAGCCTCATCTCAGGAAGATTTTATTTGTGTCATTAATAGTCAAGAAATCATCTAGCAAAGTAATTGTGCTGAAACAGATAATTTATAAACCCAAATTTTAACTGTAAACTGGAATTGTTACCTTGGGATAGAGAAAGTTTGGACATACGTTCTGTGGCAGGTTACCTCTTTGCTTGTTGGATGGTGAGGAGCGAATTATCTCTCTGCTTGTACTTCAGCGTATTTGTATGTGTTGGGACCCAATAGGTTCTTTGCAGTGTTATGAAACAAACTATTTTTGCTACTTGAGGCAACCATAAAATCCAAGATCTGAGACCACTGTTTGTCACTGAATGCCAGTGTGGCACTTAAACTTTCTGTGTAGGCAGGAGTTATTGTTTTGTATTGCAGCTCTGATCTTCCAAATCTACCTGTTCTCTCTCCTGTGTATGATTTTTGTTGAATAAACCAAGTGGCTTGGGTGCCTGCTGTGGGGGTGGGGTGCGTGAACAGTGCTATTTGCTGTTCCTCTTAGAAACTCAGCTGGTACAGACTTCCTAATTAACATGTTCACAAAAGCTGGCTGCAGACATGTTTTCTGAGAATTACGGGTGGCTGATAGACATTCATGCAAGAGAAAGAAGCTATTAAAAAGAATATTGACTAATATTCATGCATGTTTGGGTGCAGGCAAGTGGATTTCTTCATTAATAAACCTTGCTTATTAACATAAAGGTCATTGCTCTTAAAACCCAACCTGAAACCTTCCCTTGGATTTGTTTCTCTGTATGCCTTGTTTGCAGAATCACCGAATTATTGAAGTTGGAATAGACCTCTGAGATCATCAAGCCCAGTCTATGACCTAACACCCGCATATTGACTAGACCATGTCACTAAGTGCCACATCCAATCTTTCCTTAAACACCTTCAGGGATGGTAACTCCACCACCTTCTTGGACCGTCCATTCCAGTGTGTAAATACCCTTTCTCTGAGGAAGTGCTTCCTAACATTCAACCTAAACCTCCCCTAGCACAGCTTCAGTCCACGACCTCTTGTCTTTTCACAAGTTGCCTGGGAGAAGAGCCTGACCCCCACCTGACTACAACTTCCCTTCAGGTAATTGTTCAGAGTGATAAGGTCCCACCTGAGCTTCCTCTTCTCCAGGCTAAAAAAGCCCAGTTCCCTCAGCCTCTCCTCGTAAGACTTTCCCTCCAGCCCCCTCACCAGTCTTGTCGCTCTCCTCTGGACCCACTCCAGCACCTCAATATCCTTCCTGAAGTGAGCGGCCCAGAACCACACACAGTGCTTAAGGTGAGGCCTCACCAGTGCCCAGCACAGGGAGAGAATTACATCCCTGATACAGGCCAAAATGCCATTGGCCTTCCACTGGATCTTGTTCAGCTGTTGCCACCCATCACTCCCAGGTCACAGTATCACAGTATCACAGTATCACTCAGGTTGGAAAGGACCTCGAGGATCATCGAGTCCAACCTATCAACACAGACCTCATGACTAGACCATGGCACCAAGTGCCACATCCAATCTCCCCTTGAACGCCTCCAGGGTAGATGACTCAACCACCTCCCTGGGCAACCCGTTCCAATGACGAATGACTCGCTCGGTGAAGAACTTCCTCCTCACCTCGAGTCTAAACCTCCCCTGGTGCAGCTTGAGACTGTGTCCTCTTGTTCTGGTGCTGGTTGCCTGGGAGAAGAGGCCAACCCCTTCCTGGCTACAACCACCCTTCAGGTAGTTGTAGAGGGCAATGAGGTCACCCCTGAGCCTCCTCTTCTCCAGGCTAAACAATCCCAGCTCCCTCAGCCTCTCCTCACAGGGCTTGTGTTCAAGGCCTCTCACCAGCCTTGTTGCCCTCTCTGCCAGGTCCCTCTCTGCCAGGCTGCTCTCCAGCCACACATCCCCATCTGTAGCATGGCATGGGGTTATTGTGGCCAAAGTGTAGGACCCTGCACTTGGCCTTGTTGAATCTCATACCATTGGCCTCAGACCATTGACCCAGCCTGTCCAGGACCCTCTGCAACATCCTCTTACCCTCCAGGAAATCCACACTCCCCCCAAACTTGGTGTCATCCATGAATTTACTATCAGTAGACTTGATCCCTTCATCCAAGTCATCAATAAATGTTGAATAGAACTGGACCCAGTACTGACTCCTGGGGGACTCCACTGGTTGCCATACACCAACTGGACATGGCACCATTCACAGCCACTCTGTGCTGGTCATCCAGCCAGTTTTTAACCCAGCAAAGGGAGCACCTGTCCAAGCCACGGGCTGCCAGCTTTTCCAGGAGGATGCTGTGGAAGGCTGTGTCAAACGCTTTGTTGAAGTCTAGGTAGACCACATCCACAGCCCTCCACTTGTCTACCAGGTGGGTCAGATTTGTAAGGCAGGACCTTCCTTTCCTAAACCCATGTTGGCTGGGCCTGATCTCCTGGTTGTCTTGTACATGCTGCTTCATGGCACTCAGGACTCCAGGATGGCACTCCATAACCTCGCCAGGCACTGAGGTCAGGCTGACAAGCCTATAGTTCCCCAGAGCCTCCTTCTGCCCTGCTTGTGGATAGGCATCACATCAACCAACCTCCAGTCATCTGGGACCTCCTAAATTAGCCAGAACCAGTGATAAATGATGGAGAGCAGCTTAGGCAGCTCTACTAGCGCCTTAGGCACCCTAGGATGCTGTGTCACACAGCAGGTCACTAACTACTTCCTCCTGGACTACAGGAGGAATGTTCTGCTCTCCAACCCTGTCTACCAACTCAGGAGTGTGGTTGCCCTGAGGACATCCAATCTTTTTTGTTAAAGACTAAAGCAAAGAAGCTGTTAAGTACCTCAGCCTTTTCCTTGTCTTCTGTTACGATGTTCCCCCTTCATCCAATAAGGAATAGAGATTTTCCCTTGCTATCCTTTTGTTATTAATGTATTTATAAAAATACTTTTTATTATCCTTATCAGAATTGCCCAGATTAAGTTCTAACTGAGATTTTGCATCTCTAATTCTCCTTCTACATGACCTTACAATCTTTAAATGCTTCCTGGTTCACCTGCCCCTCTTTCCAAAGTTGATATACTCTCTTTTTTATCCCTGAGTTCTTGCAAAAGCTCCCTGCTCAATCAGGCTGGTTTTCTTGCCTGCTGGCTTATTTTACAGCACACAGGGTCAGCCTCCTCCTGTGCCTTCATAATTTTATCCTTAAAGTAAGCCCAGCCTTCCCGGTCCCCTTTGTTTTTGAGGGCTGCTTCCCAAGGGACTCTCTGAACCAGCATCCTGAATGGATTGAAGTCAGCTCTCTGGAAGCCCAAGGTAGAGGTTTTGCTGGTGGCACTAAATTCACCACATATTGAAAGTTCTGTCATACCATGGTCATCATGACCTAGATGACCTCCGACCACCACATCATCCACCAACCATTCCCTCTTTGTAAACAGTAGGTCTAGCAAGGCACTACTTCTGGTAAGCTTGCTTAACAGCTGCAACAGGAAGTTGTCATTCACACATTCCAGAAAGCTCCTGTACTGCCCTCTTTCTGCTGTGTTGTACTTACAGCAGACATCTGGTAAGCTGAAGTTGCCCATGAGAACAAGGTCTAGGGCATGCAAGACATCTCCAAATGGTTGAAAGAATGTCTCATCGGTGTCTTTGTCCTGGTCAGGTGGTCTGTAGCAGACTCACAGCAGCATATTAGCCTCATTGGTTCCCTCAAACCTTACCACTCTGTAATATTTTCTCTTTATTTCTCCTATATATCAGTGGAATAATAAGTTGACTTTGCTACTGAGTCAGCAATGAAATCCATTTTTGCTTTCCCAGCTTGATCAACACCTGCCTGCAGGGTTGCGAATCTCAGGCAAACACTGCTAGAGGTAAAAAGAAACACAGTTGTAACTTCAGTGTTTGAAAAAACCTGCACTTTAATTCAGCAGTAGGCTTCCCATGCAGAAACAGTGTCTTTTTGGTCATATCTGGAAGCCATTTTAATACTTGCGTGCTAAGATAAAAGGAAATAAAAGGGACAATAAATTATGTAAATATTACTGTGGATATTTTGCAACTTACTGTACCATTTATATTTCTGAAGGAGAAATCTTAGGCTTTTTTATGTCCAGTGCTGCTCACTAAGTAAGTCCCTCAGACCCCTTGGTTGTAACACCTGGAATAAACAGGTAGGACAGACTAGGCACTACAAATTTATGGTATAAACACATAACCCTGGCAAGTCAAGAACATGTTTTTTACTGCGGTGACAATCATATATATATACAGTTTAATACAAGTACATGTAACAAAAGTTAGAGACCACTGTGGTCCATATGATCCGTAAAACTTCAGCCTTTAGACACAGTCTTTGAGGTAACATTAAAGTAGATATCTGGAAATATTAGTTTCAATGATTACTACATTCATTGATATATTTCTCTCTTTTATGGTTAATCTACAAGATATACTAGGTGGGAAATCAATGAAAGGTATTATATTGGCTGACCCAAGTGAAGACATAATATTTGCATACCAATCAAGTGAGAGTACTCATAATAAAATGGGGGTGCTTGGGTCAGGCATATTTCTTATTTCAGAGTATTTGAGGGTTTAGTGGAATTTTATTTTTCTTATTTTTACATTTGTAAGCATGAGTTTAATTTACAAACCAGAAGTGGTAAATACATATGCACTTTAACCTGAAATCTGAATGAATTAAAAACCTCTTTATGCAGCAGAGATAGGTCCTGCTTACTGCTTTTCATCAGCTAAACATGTATGGAAGCCAAACCTTCATGTGTTTATTTGCTCATATGAAGAGGTCAAATATGAAGATGTGCTACGAAAGAGAAGATTCTGACTGAGGTGAAGTGGATATCTCTATGAACTAATGAAGCATTCCTCTTGCAGACTCAGAAGTGTAAAAATGTATACTTGTTCAACAGAAAGAGTTGTTCATGCTATGACTACAATAGGGATATTGTAATTAAAAGTTTTCCAAGGTTTTTTAGGTCAGTGTCAGGTGTCTGGTCTCTGCTCTTCCATGATTAACAGAAAGTGCTACGGTTGAAAAAAGCTGAGATATAGAGAACATTGGAAAATAATGATCAACATTTGTATTTTCTATCACTTCAGATCACCACAGACTCCTTCTCCAAGGAGATGACCTTGGAGACATTCAAGCAGGAGGTCTGGGCAAAATTCTTGAGCTGTGTGGATGATCAGTGGACTGGATAAGCCTTGAGAGACAATGCTGATACCCACCAGCCTAAGACAGTCAGTTGCTTGGGTCAAAAAAGTGGCTGGTTGATTTGACTTTCACTTGGGTCTCAAACTCCTGAGCTCAGAATTTGTGTCATGTAAAAACTCAGCTGTAACATGATGTTGTTCTGGTGATTCTTTTGGTATGAAGCCTGAGAAATCAAGAAGACAGGAGTAGAACAATTACTTTCTTATACCTCTTGATACAAGGAAAAGGGTGATCTCTTTCTAGGGACTGAAGAAGAAGGTCTGGTGAATACGGCAGTTTGTATAGGATTTCCTTGGCAGTATGTGTTGTGCACTTATCACAGTGTAATAGAGTTCATAATTTCAAACAGAGACTTTCAGACCATCAGTGGTGTCTTGGGGAATTAAAGCAACGAAAGCCTCCTTTATTTGGACTAATGTAGACATTGTTGCAGACTCTGCTAGAAGGTGGCATGTGATAATATATGAGCCTTGTCAACCAGCACAAGAGTAAAAGCCTTATTATTGTCACTTTGGTAAAAAAAATCTCATGTTTAGATCTACCAAATAGGGCTAGATGACAAGATGAGCCCAGCCATCACAACACTAAGAATTTGTGTGATAGTCTGGTCTATGATAGGCATAGAAATGCTGAAGCCTGTATCCCTGCCCTTGCTGCTTCAAGGAGTATTTGGATTCATTCAGTGGAAAACAAATCAATAACAAACTTCACGTTGGAAGGATAGGTGTAGTTATTTGAGCTCAAGAACACTTGGTTCTAGTTCTTCAGGTAATTTCTGAATAGATAGGATAACAGATGAGTTAGTCTAATTAGGCTACTACGAAACATTGGACTTGAGCGTGCTCAAGGAGTAGGACTGGTGAACTTTGCAGAGATTTATTTATTCAGTTCCAGGGCCAAAAGGAACAATTTCCCATGCACACTGTGGAGTATAAAAGTCTCCTCAGGGATGATGCCAGTATCATACTGTTGAAAACTTCCCCAGTCACCATGGCTTTATTGAGTCTGTGCACTTCAGATTGATTTGACTGAAAAATACAAACCTAATCCCCAAATATGTCATGTGAGGTATTTTTGGTAGAGATTGAGAAGTATTAATGCTTCTGTACAGTTGAGATTTCTCTGAAAAATGGTATATAGTTTGATTAACTTCTGATTTTGATTCACTTTTTGATTTTGTTCAGGAAAGAAGAGCCCACTTGGATGTTCAGAGGAACAGAAACCACACTTTTGACAGGAGACCTGCAGTGGTTTAGCCTTACAAAGCAAAGGCTAATAAATAATGTTTTATAAATAAAGTTCAACATAAGTTTAAAAACATAAATTAAAAATGTTTCTTAAGCAAAAAGAAAGAGAACGGCATATGCACAAGAAGAAAATTGCAAAAGATGGCCACAAATATATTTGAGTACTGTGTCCAGTTCTGGGCCCCTCAGTTTAAGAAGGACATCGAAACAAGGGCAACAAGGCTGGTGAGAGGCCTTGAACACAAGCCCTATGAGGAGAGGCTGAGGGAGCTGGGAGAAGAGGAGGCTTAGGGGTGACATCATTGCACTCTACAACTACCTGAAAGGTGGTTGTAGCCAGGAAGGGGTTGGTCTCTTCTCCCAGGCAACCAGCACCAGAACAAGGGGACACAGTCTCAAGCAGCGCCAGGGGAGGTTTAGACTCGAGGTGAGGAGGAAGTTCTTCACTGACCCATTGGAACGGGTTGCCCAGGGAGGTGGTTGAGTCATCGACCCTGGAGGCGTTCAAGAGGAGATTGGACGTGGCACTTGGTGCCATGGTCTTGTCATGGGGTCTGTGTTGATAGGTTGGACTCGATGATCCTCGAGGTCCTTTCCAACCTAAGTTATACTGTGATACTGTGATATTAAGGCAGCAAAATAAGAAGGCACTTTCTAACAGCCAGGAGAAGAAGCAAGTGGAGGAAGAGACTTTGATGCTCATGATTCTTTAGGACAAAGGTATGTTCCTCATTCAAAGGTAGCCTGGGTCTCTCTATGGGGAATTGCATTTAGCTGTGAAGTCTATTACATACCTTGTAAATTGGAAGGGTTGTTTAAAAAAGGCATAATGGAACTAAAAGCACGTTTGGAATAACATAAAAATTTAATTTAAAAGAATGTCCAAATGATAAGTCAATTTTTAAAACTGGCCTGTGTTTTGTTCAAATACACACTTAAAATGTGCATATAATGCTAGGAAGGTAACAACAAGACAGATGTTGAGCCTTTAGGAGACAAAGAAAGCACTTTAGATGTATCACCAGCATCTTTAATCCAGTATGGAAATTTTGAATATGGTTTATCTGTGTTACTCGAAACTGGCAAAAATAAATAAAAAAGCATGGGTAGACATACATTTCTAGTGTGCATTTATGTACAGGTATGTTTAAATACTTATGAAAAAACTTGGGAATTGAATAAAAACTCCAGGTATGTATGCACTTGCATATTTGAAGTTGATTGCTTGAAACAGGATATGATATTTCCTTTCATCTGTACCACACAAGCAAACAAAAAGGAATACTAACAATGAAACAAACAGCAGATATAGCATAAAGTAGATTTTTCTTTTTGGGATCCTCATTTATGGTAGATAATTTGCAATTAATACTTTATGAAAATTGCCTGGTTTGTATGCATGAGCAGACAAAAAGCTTCCTAAGAGCATCATTGTTTCCTTAACGAAAGATACAATGCCAGTGACATTATCAGTATTATACACTTGAACCACAGTTGGTGGAGACGACATCTTCTATAGTGTGCTGTCATGCATTTAGGGCTAAATCTTATTGCAGCAAGTGGATATTTTGCTACTGAATTCAAAAGGATACAGATTTGGCCCTCATTACTTGCCTCCATTTCTCCATCTAATTAAAGCATTTGAATGCTGACAGGTCACTGGAATGAATGCCCAATTAATTACTGACTTGTTCATCATAGCCACAGCCTGAATGCTGCAAGTTTATACTGGGGACTAAAAGTGATTCTTCCTTGAATTTGAGATGTGCTCTAAATAATCAGACATTTTGCATGGCACAAAAGAAAAGCCCAAATACATGATTTCTTAAAATTAGGTTAAACTTGGGCATTCAGTATGTACTGGAGATATCAGAAGACCTTTTCTTATTGCATATGCCGCATACATGTATTTGTATTACACAAAGTGCATACTGTACAGTGTGTTGACTTTTTTTGCCAGTTAAACTAACAAATATACAGATTATAAAGGATGTCAGAGCACTAAAGAAGTAGTGATAATGGTGATAAATAAGGAAATACAAAAGTAAGCAGTGTTTGAGGTGGATTGTCACCCAACTGTATACAACTGTACAAAAGTTATGAAAGAAGGCTAGCCTATTAGCTGACAATCTCAAAGAGGTTCAAAAAGCAGTTTTTAAATGTTGAAATTAATTCTTTGTAACTGTGTGATTTTTTAATTTCTGTTATTTGGAAGTCTTTTATGGATGCACCCCTCTCATCAGGAGAGCAGGGTGCTGGAACTAAAATTGATTTTTCTTACGATTTCTGCATTTTGAAACGTGGCTCTGTTCTTATGAGCAAAAATTGTCAGAAAAGAAACCAAGAAGATTCTTTACAAGGCAACTCTTACTCCAAGGCTATTCCCCTACAGGTCTCTCTAATAACATGAACAGGAAACCTCTGAAATTCCTGAAGCAATCTTTTTGAAGAGCTGCCCTGTATCACAGACTTTGAGCAGCCTAAATCTCCCATCATATCTTCCAAGAAGCTGGGCAGATGACCAGGGAGGACAGTAAGTGTACCCTGGAATCATTCCACCTACCTCCCATTGAATGCAATTTAAAGTATACACTGCTCAGGTTATCGAGAAAAAAACTTCAGCTGGTATCATGACAGGGACAGCATACAACACATAATCACATAGTCAATCATAGCATCATAGCATCACAGATTCACAGAATGATAGGAGCTGGACAGGATCTCTGGAGATCATCTAGTACAAGTCAAGAGGAGATTGGATGTGGCACTTCGTGCCATGGTCTAGTCATGAGGTCTGTGGTGACAGGTTGGACTCGATGATCTTTGAGGTCTCTTCCAACCTTAGAGATACTGTGATACTGTGAAGTCTCCTGCTAAGGCAGATTCACCTAGAAACACGTAGGAGTTTCAGTTGCAGATTTATTTGTATGGTGAATCAATGTCAAAATGCCTTTAGATATTTATACATGTTGCAATTGTCTTCTCCTTGTTACAGAATGTCAAGATGCTGACTACTGTGAGAAGTACATGGGTGAATGCAACACTGACCCCAGTACTTATTCTACAGACTTGAAGTCAAGAATCACTGTTTAGAAGCATAAATTTCATAAACCCTATGATTAAATTATTACAATATTCCAGCTTTTCCATGTTAACATTAGCTTTAACTTCAGCATTGACAGCAAAACATTTTTGCATCTTCTTAATGACTTTCACATGCTATAAGAATATAACAAGGTAGCTACCAATAAAGGTGCATTATGTGTGGATGTTCACATTATCACCCTCCTATCTTCCCCTCTTATGTCCTTGCTTTTCAAGAAAGTTCAATTATCACTTAGTGAAACCTTGCTCTGGAATAGAGGCTGGATAAACCGGCAGCCTGCATGGTCAGTCTCTGCATGTGAAAACATGGAAACTCTTTGGGTGTCATTCAAAATACCTTGCCTGTTCTTTCATTCTCTATAATATCCATTGCCTTATGCTTGGTCCTTTTAATCAGATTCCCTGTGGTTCTATCATTTATGGTCAGTATGAAGGTAATGCTAGCTCATCTCCAGCAATCCCTGACAATTAAATCTTCTATTTCATGTGATGAATGGCCTCATTTTAATTCTTTATGTTCCAAGGAAAAATATATAGTGCCTCAGATGCTGCTTGCAGAAATGGGTTGGAACGCTTTGCAGTCCTCCCAGAGAACTAAGAGCAACATTTAATACACTTTGCAAAATACTACCTTATCTATGCTGAAGAGGATAAATGAAATCAAGTACACAACGTCCACTGTGGAGAATTTCTTTCAGCCATATTAATTCATTGTCTAAATAGTGTATGAAAGCTGTGAGAACTCATCTATTTTATAGTTATGAGTATCAGCTGAGTAATAACATCCTGAGCTGGAGTGAAATTTAGGCAGATTGATCCTTGTTATTCTTTCCACTTTTAGAGCATGTATACACACTTTTTCCTCTTCTCCCACCACTTCTGAAGCTAGGAAACAAAGCAAGCATCACATTCCAACACAGATAAGATACCTCAACTGTGACATAGGTACAGTTTCATTATGTAAATGTGTTTAAAACAAAGATTCTGTTGTTCCTAGTTCCCTGATATTTCTGAAACAGTTCAACATGGACAAATTACCAGGAGTGATTTCCTGTGGTTGGATGAGTTACTAATAACTAATATGTGGTTTAGAAATGGTAGAAGCCCTACTATTGCTCCAGTACCCCAAAGCGTCTATGATCTTTATGAAATACTTTTCCTTTCATCTCTGGGTACAAAGAATACAGTTTTCTCTAGACAGTAAAAAAATTGCAAGTCAGGCTTGAAAAAACAAATGCAGCTTTTGGTATGTTCTCCTTCAAACGAGAACTTTAGGAGTTCTTCTGTTCATGAATGATTCAGGAAGTCTGGGTAGCACTAGATCAATGCTATAGCATGTATTACACTTTAGCAAACCTGCAGTTTTACCTTAAGTCTTTCTAGACAAAGATCTTTTTCAATTGCAAAAATATGGATTGTATAGGTGAAATACACTGATTTTCTACCTTTACACAAAAGTCATAATGAATAAAGGACATTAAAGTTGTAGTCAAGACTGCATAATATCCTCCAAAAGAATTCTTCCTTCTTGCTCAACCCAGCATTAGAAGGGCAAGTATTTATATGCAATGGAAGATGTGTCAAGGAGAACTGAGGTAGAGATCTTAGTAGAAAAACCCAACCAACGACAATGAAAACCACCCTGATTTTGTCTTATTTCCCAATCAGTTTTACAGACCCAGAAAATTCAGAAACTTTTAAAATGCTTCAGCTACTCTTTCCAAATATTGAGGTACTTATCTGAATTCTTTTGTTTGATCATGTGTGATGGGTTAACGACCATGCTGAAAACAGGGGGAGAGGGCTTGCGAGTGCTTTGCCACCCTGTTAAATGCAAAACAGTAATTTGTAATCCCTTTTCATTCATAAATTTATAATACCTCAGCAATGTTCAATGTATTTGTAAAATAACATAAATAAGCACTTCTTTTAATACCTGAAATCACAGAGCAACCTGTGTCTAAGTACATATAAGTATTACTGTTCCAAAAATATGATATAAGTCACTCTGAAATTTCCAAAAGCATTCAATTATTATTTATCCTCCAGGAACAGCAATGATGAAAACATTTTAGGGTTCATATGGAAACAGAGTATGGAAAATGTTATTGTGTGTTTGAACCAAGCTGGGGGCAGGAGTTGATCTGCTGGAGGGTGGAGAAGCTCTGCCAAGGGACCTTGACAGGCATCAGATTTAACACATCCAAGTGCCAGGTTCTGCACATTGGCCACGACAACCCCATGCAGTGCTACAGGCTGGGGTCAGAGTGGCTGGAGAGCGGCCAGGCAGAGAGGGACCTGGGGGTACTGGTCAATGGTAGGCTGAATATGAGCCTGCAGTGTGCCCAGGCAGCCAACAGGGCCAATGGCATCCTGGCCTGCATCAAGAACAGTGTGGCCAGCAGGAGCAGGGAGGTCATTCTGCCCCTGTACACTGCACTGGTTAGGCCACACCTCGAGTACTGTGTCCAGTTCTAGGCCCCTCAGTTTAGGAAGGATGTTGACATGCTGGAATGAGTCCAGAGAAGGGCAACAAAGTTGGTGAGGGGTTTGGACAGCAAGCCCCATGAGAAGAGACTGAGGGAGCTGGGGTTGCTTAGCCTGAAGAGGAGGAGACTCAGGGGTGACCTTATTACTCTCTACAACTACCTGAAGGAAAGTTGTAGACAGGCGGATGTTGATCTCTTCTCCCAGGTAGCCAGCACCAGAACAAGAGGACACAGTCTCAGGCTCCGCCAGGGGAGGTTTAGGTTGGATGTTAGGAAGAACTTCTATACAGAGAGAGTGATTGCCCATTGGAATGGGCTGCCCAGGGAGGTGGTGGAGTCACCATCATTGGAGGTGTTCAGGAGGAGACTTGATGGGGTGCTTGGTGTCATGGTTTAGTTGTTTAGGTGGGTTGGATTAGTTGATGGGTTGGACACAATGATCTTGAAGGTCTCTTCCAAGCTGGTCTGGTCTATTCTATTCTATTCTATTCTATTCTATTCTATTCTACTCTACTCTACTCTATTCTATTCTATTCTTCTATTTTTAACTTGAAATTAATACTGCATTCAGTGTTGGGAATTATGACTTGAAATAAGGAAAATAATAAGGGCAATGGAAACAATCAGAATGGTTAGTAACAGAATGGGAAGAGGGATACTGTATATAGATAATATTTGCCTTGTAGAAGAGAGATCATTTAAAAAATGCACAAAATAATGAAGGGTATACATGGGCCAGGGAAACTTCTGTATATCCCGTATGATCATAGTACAAAGAAATGGGTCATTCAATGGCAACAGCAGGCTGTTAAACAGGTTTCCTTTCAACACAAGGTAGTTTGGGAGTCCAGTTATCATGCAGTATTACTGAAAAGTTCAGATTGGAAGTTCTCTATATTGAAAAAGAATAAAAGGATAATGGAAAGGAACTAGTCTCCTTAAGCAGTAAAAAGGCATTATATATCTAGGAAGTGATTTTCCCATATTTGCTCATTTTAGCAGTATTCCTGTAGCTTCTTTAAAGCAAACTATTAAAACCAATATGTGATTATTTTTTATTTAACACCCTCTCCCCCCGCCCAGTATGATAATTCCCATGAATCCTTATTTCCTTAGAGTAATGAATCTTTCCAAGGTTGGTGGATTTTAAATCTGACCAAACTGATGCAACATTTGCTCATTAAAATATGAAATAATTTGACTTAATTTTCATGAAATGAGAATGGGAATAAACCTCTTTCCTCTTGGAAACAACTGCCATATGATTCACTGGTTTGAAAGCAAGGAAAGAAAACTGGAAGTATATGGAAACTACTTAATTTAATTGACTTGTAACTGCTTCAAAACTGCACTTGATTCAGAGCTGTACCCTTCAAACAAGAGTTTCTTGAAGATTACATACTGTCCTTCAAAACAAGAGAAACCAAACAAAACAATAATGAAAACAAAGTGTGTTGTTTGTATTTATGCAAAATTTTAAGAGGAGTCCATGTTTATTTTCTAAAATTCTGAGTGTAAATTCTTTAAGGTAGTGAATATTAACAGATAGCAGAGAAGTAATGGAGGACAGAGAGAAATTAAGATTTCTGTCTGCCTTGGACATAATAGACTGTTATTTCTCCTATGTGCTATTTTTGGTTGGAATTCCAATAATTAATATAAATCCATGTATACATACTTAGAAGTGCATCCATTTAACCATTCATGTCTTCCATATGTGCCTATACAGTATGAGTTCATAGGACAGTGGAAGCCATGAAAAGCAGTTTGACTAGCCTGAAGTACAGTGTTCTTTGTGACAAACTGGACAGCACGCTCATACATTATTTACTTTTGGTTTTGTCCTGTTGATATCACTCTGATAATCACACTTTTCTCTATAATATTAATGGAAATAATGTAAAAGTTTTTTTTGTTTCATAGGGTCAAAGTAATTGAGGATAGAAGGGAGGTCTCTTGTCCAAAATTGTGCCACTCAAAGCAGGGTCAGCAGTGAGATCACGTCAAGTGGCACAACTGACCTTAAAAACCTCCAAGGGTGGAGACTGAAGCCCTGGGAAAACTACTTCACTGCCCAGATATTCTCAGGAAAAATGTGCCTCCCTATACCCAGTCTGAATCTCTCTTTTAACTTGTGCCTTCTGTCTCTTGTCCTCCCACTAATCACTATTGTCTCCTTGATGCCTGTCTTCTGGGTATGGGAGGGTTGCTGTGAGGTCTGCCAAGGCTGTCTCATCTTTTGGCTGCAGAAGCCAAATTCATTCACTATTTCTTCATTTGGCAATGTTTCAGCCATCAGCCATGCTGCTGACCATCCACCAAATTCATTCCATCTTGTTGAATTCTTTCCTGTGTTGGTAGATGGAGGCCAAAACCGAATCTAGTATTCTAGGTGTGATCTAGCAAGTGCCATGTTTAGCCCCCAGTCAGCTGGCTGCACTTCTTAGACACACATGGACATGTTAGGTTTGTGCCCATTGTCTCTTAACCTGTTACTGGCCACCACTTAAAAAAACGCCCAAAACACAACCAACCCTGGCTCTATCTTATTCACACCCTTCCTTCAAGAATTTACATAGATGGATGAGATTCCTCCTGATCCTTCTCTTCTCCAGGCTGAACAGCCCATACTTCTCCTTGAATGAAAAATGTACTATTTCTTAATCACCTTAGTGATGCTTCACTGAACTCTCTTCAGTATGTCCACACCTATCTTGTACTGGGGAGCCCAGAGCTCAACCCAGCACTCCAGGTGTAACCTTACCAGTGCTGAGTAGAGGGGAAGGATCACTTTTCTTGACTTGCTCAGAGTACTTTACCTAATGGATTCTAGGATATCATACATTTTACAGTCCTGGCAGGCCTCAGCTTTAAGTGACCTTTGGCTTTCCTGACATCATCACTACACACCTAAACTTTATAAAAATCCTCATTTGATGCCTGTCCTTGCTTCCATCTCCTATATTCTACTTTCCTTTTTACATTGAACTCAGTCATGTGATCCCTGTTTGGCTGTTCTACTCTCCTGATCTGTACTTATTTTCCTATGTACTGTGATGATACACAATTGTGATTGGAGGAGGTTGTTCCCCAAATATGTACTCTGGCTTTTTGAAGTACTCTCTTTCGTTGTTTACTTTAGGATCTTGGGACCCACCCTATGGTCATGACAGTGAAGCATGCTGTTGATTGTTATATCCTCGAGAAACTCTTCCTTTGCTGTGAGGAGAAGGTCTAGTTAAGATTTAAAAGATCTAGTCATGACATGTGACTTGATGTAATATTTGTAACATTATATGTTGCAATTTTTATGCACACCTATAAACCAGAATTGCCCAAATTCCCAAGACAGGTCCAGTCTTACTGTAATAAGAGTAAAAATACCCTAATGAAAATACCCTAATGCAAATATAATTGGAAATTCACATCACACACTTCTTTATTTTTCTCCAATATGAAAAATGCACAGAAAAATGCCAAATGAAAAAATTAAATGTGAATTTGCTTGAATCTGAAGATCATTTCAATTCTCATAAATATTTCTTTTTCTTGCATGTATAGTCTTATGAAAAAAAAGTCTAGGAAAGCTTAGGAAAACGTATGTATCCACCGACATTCTAGTTGAAGTTAGAATCAGTATTATTTTCTGAACATTTTTTTCTGACTAAATTCCTCACTTCTCAGCAGGTGAAACCTATTGCCAGTTAGAGACTTACAGTGTTTAGCATCCATTCTGATGCAAACTGAAAAAGGTAAGACTCTTGCTGGCTGTGGACAATGAAGTCATTAATCAAAATCACTCTCCATCTCTGCTGATGATGGAAAAAAAGAAGTCTGTCTACTATCAGGGCTCAAAACTAAACTAGAATCACTGGGCTATGACCTTAGAAAAGCAGTTAATATGGAACAGGTTCTATGGAAAATGATGGGAGGGGACACACATTCCAAACCTCATGATTCTGGGGCTGATCTTTGGGTTTCATAGAAATTTAAAGTAGTTTCAAGGCTCCCTTGAGGCATTGCTGATTTTGAAGAGCCACAAGGAGCACTTCTGATAATAGTAGGCAATACCTAGGGCACAGAAACTTACAGTAAGTTCCTCTCTGGAAGTCATACCATCCCAGCATCTTTGAAATGGAACTTGCAGTGTGGGCAAGGGAAAAAAAAAACACATTATTACAGGATTTCTGTATGTCAGAGAAATCCTCAAAGAGATACCTAAGCTGACTTTAAGGCTGCTTTGTGCTTCTGCTATTACACAGAACAGGATGAATTTCCCCATGGATCTGTCTTATAAGTATTCTGAAGAGATAATCTTGAATTCTTTAAAATGTTTTCATGTGGAAATATCCTGAAAAGCATGTGAACTTCTACACACATGTTATTGGCCTAGTCTGAGTGATTGATGGGATCTTACAACGGAATAACTTGGAAAATGCCAGTAAGACCTATAGTTAGTGATCAATGGCCAGTAACTGGGACTTTCCACAGAATACCCCTAATCACAGCAGGAATGATGTGCATGCAAGTAGCATAGGGAAAGAAGAACACTAATGAAGAGGTTTAGACACATTACGCTTTCTTCCACTACTACCTCTTGACTTAAACCAGTCTCCTTAAAGGTTTTCATGTAAGTCAAAACACTGATTTGTCTAGGTGAGAGGATTTTTTGATATTTTTTCTACCTGCTGGTTAGTTGTAAATAGGACATGTGAAGTAATACAAAGCTTACTGGACAGCCTCACCAGCTTTTACAGAACTTAAGCTTTCTTTGTTTAAACAAACAAATAAACAACCTCCCTTTCCTTCCTAATCTCCAGAGCGCAAATTCTTCCAAAAAACCTGTCAATTGGCAGACTGCTGAGAAGTTATTTCACCACTATGTTAGCCCTGAAGTATGATGACAGTTTTACTGCCAATGCCGTGAATTATTCCATGGGTAATTCTTTTAATGGGGGACTGGGTGAGGGGTGAAATAATAAAAAAAAAAAATAAAATATGTAAGAACACTTCAACAGCTTTGCTGGAAGAAGACACTATCTATACTTTTGAGCCTACATGCTTAAGTGGTTAATTCATAAAGTGATATATAACTTATTAAACAACAAAATAACATGCTAAGTTTGACAAGGCCAAAGGAAAAAAAAAGAAAAAGACAAATATGTACATGGAATCAGGAGTATTCTCCAAAAGGGCAGTGAATTCTCTGTGGATTACACCATAGCAGATCTTTACCAAACAAAAACAATGCATCAAGTCCAGTCTTGGGGATGAGTCTTGAAGTGCCCTGATTTCACTGAAGCCACTGGGATATGGAAGAGCCCGCCACCTCTTAAGATCTGGCCTTGAATTTCAAATCAAGTCTTTCATTTTACTTGCAAGTGTTAATGCCAAAAAACAAGCAAAAAGGAAAATGATGTTTCAGTCCCTCTGGCTTTTATTAAAGAACTTATTTCAGGCTTGACACTTTTATCCTTGGAATAGGATACCATGGCCTATAAGAAAAGTTAAATCTGATCCAAAATAGTCAATAAACTGAAAAGAGAAATTATGAACACAATAGATTAGCAATTATTAATGACACCTCTGAAAATAAGCATGTTGAGCAATCAGTAATGTGACTAAACAGTCACATCTCCTCTATGTCCTTTAGGTTAGAACTTCAAACTATGGTTTAAGTATCACACTAAAGGATTTAAGTGGCTGAAAACATGCTGCCTTAAACTGTGCTTCTCTTAACCTGAAGCTTATGATTTCTCCACTCATTGATGATGTGATCTTGTTTTTTGAAGTATATGAACTATACTGTTCTCATGTTTCCACATGGCTAGTCTGCATTTGGTTTCTGAGTTTTTATTTCCTGCAGATGTACTTTTTACATATGCTATCTTCTTTTTTGAATAACAGAGGACTTAAAAGTATGTGAGAAACTGGTGAGAAACAACATGGCTATCGATTTTGCATAATATGCAAGTGCTTCCTCTATTTAATCAGGGTAGTAACAACAAAGTTCAGCTGTGAAGAGCTGCAGAAGGACCCTACAAGACAGTGATAATATTGCAGATTAATTTCAGAGAGAAGAAATAGAAGTGATGCACTTGGAATTAACCAAAGAGAGCTTTATACATGCAGTGTCAGCTGCTGAGCTGGTCATTAGTATCCAACAATGAGATCATGGAGTTATAATAACGAATATCTCATCTCAGTGCTAAGTTGTGATCAAAAAAGGAAACAATGTTAGGATCTATGAGGAGAGCAATACACAAATTTGTAGCTAGATGTATTCTATGATGCAACTGTATCTTGAACAGTGTGTGTAGTGTGTGTATTTCTGGTCCCTCCACCCTAACAAGGACATAGCAAAGCTGTAAATCATTCTGAGAAAATTAGTAAGAATGCCCAAAGCCATGGAACAGCTTCTATATGAGAAATTATCAGTTATCCCAGAATTCCTCATCACGGAATGGAACTACCTGGTTGTGGCATACTACAGTATTTGACAGAATAAGTGACAGAGTGGGTAACGTGGTGATCCCCCACTGTATCTTCAAATACAATAACTAGGAGACATTAAATGAAGTAAGCAGATAGCAGGTTCACAATGACTAAATAAGATGTTTCTCTAAGCTGTATAAACTGTGAAAATCCTTGTGAGATTCCTGGATTCTGGAAGTTTTACATGGGTTAAAAAAGCAACAGCAACATGCATAGAAGATGAATCCATAACAGATCATCAAACAGAATGATTCCACCTCTGCACTGGAAACTATTGGGGATTCTCAGGAAGTGTCAGTTTATGTTCTTCATAGAAAGAGTTATTTGCCATTGGAATATGCTGCTCAGGGAGGTGGTGGAGTCACCGTCCCTGGAGGTGTTAAAAAAAGAATTGGATGTGGCACTTGAAGCCATGGTTTAGTTATTCATGAAGTGTTGGGTGATAGGTTGGACTTGATGATCTCTGAGGTCTTTTCCAGCCTTGCTGATTCTATGATTCTATGTGCTGTTCTCACATCTGTTTCTGACTGCCATGACCTTTGTGAAAGATATCAAGGCTTACTAGGACAGATGGCTTTTGGCTGGACACAGTAGAGGCCTTGTAACATTTTAAAGAACTAAAACATGGATATATATGATAATAGAATATATTTTGACTAGGTTTTAGGTCTGTTTTGTACATCAGCTGTCCTACAGCTTTGTAGTTGTGCTCTAATGGTGCTTTGACAGCAAGGTTAAATGACTGATTTAGTCATGCCTTTGCTTTCCAGACAATTTTTGATCCACTAAAAGACTCATCTCTCATGACCTGGTTGCCAAGTTTAATTAATACCTTCTCAGAGAGGGACTTTATGAAAAATCCTCTGAAAGGATAAATACCTTGTAACTAAAAAAAAAAATAAAATAATCTTTTCTACATAGTATTTCATTAACTAGTATCAATAAATTGTTTTAGAGAGAAGTCAGTGAAGGTTCACTACTTTAATTGGTAAAACCTTCTAAACAAAGATTACTATAGGGGGTTTGTCATAACTCAGGTTTATATAATCTTTCTTGCTTTTGGATTTTCCCTCTCCTAAGTTCAACAAGGACATCCTAGTTATTGTTTGCTTCCTCAGACAGAAATAGACCAGGCCTTCCTTGTACAGGCTTGATTATGTTGTGTTACACTCTGTGACTTCCACTCCAAAGCAGAAGTGGGCAACATCATGTGAAAAGACAATATCTGTATGTTTATGCTGAAATTCACAGATGAACGTTCATAAATTCACATGCCAGCAAATAGGCAACAATATATCAGACCTTTCTGATCCAGGGGGTTTAAAATTCTGTAAAAAGACAATAGGCAGTTTTGTTGCAGCAGATTGCAACAGCACAGAGGTTATCTTGGTTTCTTCTGTCTATATGTGTAAGAAATCCTGATCTTATGGGACCACAGAACCACAGAATGCTGGGTTGGAAGGGACCCCAAGAATAATCTGGTTCAACCTTCCTAGGTAATAACATAGTTTTAATAAGATGGCACAGCACCATGTTAATCTGAGTCTTAAAACTGCCTAATGTCAGGGAATCCACTACTTCTCTTGGGAGATTATTCCAATGTCTAACTTTTCTCAAGGTCAAAAATTTTCTTCTGAAGTCCAACTGGAATCTCCCCAGGAGTACCTATCTTGTACCCGTTACCCTATGTCTTCTCCATGTGACTTGTAAGAAGGGAGTCTTCCTCCTCTTGGTAGCCACCTTTTAGGTACTGGTACATGGTAATAAGGTCTCCCATAAGCCTTCTCCTCTCAAGGCTGAACACACCCAGCTCTCTCAACCTTTCTTCGTACAGCAAGTTCTCCAGTCTGGTTATTCTTGTGGCCCTTCTCTGAATGCTTTACAGCCTATCCACATGTTTCTCTCTTTTTTTTGTTGCTGCTGCAGCACACCATTCACTCATGTTGAGCTCGTTGTCCAACAAGACCCCCAGGTCCCTTTCCACAGGGCTGCTCTCCAGCAGCAAGATCCTACATTTGTTCCTGTTGAACTTCATAAGGTTAGTTGTTAGCCCTGTGAAGGAGATCTGAATGTATCACAGTATCACAGTATCACTTAGGTTGGAAAGGACCTCGAGGATCATCGAGTCCAACCTATCAACGCAGACCCCATGATTAGACCATGGCACCAAGTGCCATGTCCAATCTCCTCTTGAACGCCTCCAGGGTCGATGACTCAACCACCTCCCTGGGCACCCCGTTCCAATGACGAATGACTCGCTCGGTGAAGAACTTCTTCCTCACCTCGAGTCTAAACCTCCCCTGGTGCAGCTTGAGACTGTGTCCTCTTGTTCTGGTGCTGTTTGCCTGGGAGAAGAGGCCAACCCCTTCCTGGCTACAACCACCCTTCAGGTAGTTGTAGAGGGCAATGAGGTCACCCCTGAGCCTCCTCTTCTCCAGGCTAAACAATCCCATCTCCCTCAGCCTCTCCTCACAGGGCTTGTGTTCAAGGCCTCTCCCCAGCCTTGTTGCCCTTCTCTGGACACGCTCAAGTGTTTCGATGTCCTTCTTAAACTGAGGGGCCCAGAACTGGACACAGTACTCAAGGTGTGGCCTAACCAAAGCAGAGTACAGGGGCACTATGACCTCCCTGTAAGTCTGATTGGTGGGTTATGTAAGAGTTGAGTATATGGGAAGAACTGAGGATCAAGCACAGGTAGGTGATATTTTTGTTCTAATTTCTATGTACATTTTTTTTGACCAAAATAGAAAGCAGAAAAAAACATAGCACTTATTCCCTTCACCACTTTCCCTCTGACCTCTTTTTCACACAAGTCATATGTAATCATAGCAGCATAATTGAAAACAAATTTTCCAGCCACAGTAAAAGTACAAATAGAGATGGAATTATTCACATCACAATAAATAATCCCCAGCACAAACAACTATAACAACAAAAAGCCCAAATCCCCCAATGTTCATTAGGAAGAAGCTTGTTGTGATGTAGGTTATTAATCTGGGGATTTCATGGGACAAAAGTCAAAGCTGTGCCACTGCTATTAATCTGCCCCAGTGAGGATTGCCAACACAGTTCATAGTGAAAGGGGGACCAGAAGCATCCTAGGACACTGACAAAACAATTTTTCAGCTGCAACATTAAACAGTCTAACAAAATCAACAGACAGCAACAAGGAAACCCAGTCCTTCAATGAGAACCACACCACTGATAGACATATACCCTTCTCCACCTCCCTGTAGAATTGGCCCAGGCCAGATTGGATGACATTGGGTTTTTGGAAGAGCCTGTCTTCCTGGCTTTGACTTGCAATGTCCCAGGGTTTTTTTGAGGTGAAATGGCATGGCTGCAGCTGGTGGCTGGACAGGTCATACCAGAGATGGCCAGCCTGCTGGGATGCATTTGTCCCTCACAGTATTCACACTGATGAAGTCCCACTTCTATGACAAATATACATTGCATTCCCTCATATAAATGTCAGGTGTGTGCTGACTGATGCATAACATTTAGGGTTGTCACTGTGACTGTGTAGGGAATAGAGAGTGAGCGGGATCCAATCTGATATTGGGGGAGTGGGAAGCATCCAGTTGCCAAAAGAAAGGTCAGATTAACAGAAACACTGTTTAATCCATGAGCCTGCTGGAGATTTGAAAGATATTGAACTGCTCCATGGATCAGATTTTATGATTTCTATGTGCTTTCTCATTAGGAGTGAGCAAGGCGGTGTCAGCAGCTGGGGAAGACCAGATGATGATAAATAACTTTCTCTCTACCTCTCTATGGGTGTTTATCTCTCTCAGCTGCCCTTGTGCCTGGGAAAACATGGGAAAACTGCACATGTCCCAAAGCAGATCAATCCCAGAGTAGCTCTGCATCCTATATCACTAAAAAACCAAGGAATAACTTGCAGGATTTATATTGTATAAACCAACTACCCCTACATGGTCTCTCCTGAGGAAGGATAGTCTACAGTATGTCAATACCTAATTCTGAATCGTAAGTGACAAAGAAAGGGCAAGCTATTGGAGCCTTGGACAAGCCAATGAGAAGCTGTTTAAGCTGCTGGGAATCTCATGAGTACTTTACAAATGAATCTTCAACAAACCACATTTCCACAGCTAAATTGGTGGTTCCTGTCACTTCTGACTTTTACCTCTGTCATTTAAATAGCTAAGCTTAAATAACTCCAAGGGCTTGTATTTTTAAAATTAGTACAGTAAAATCTTCCAAACTCAGTAGGTGACTTGATCCAACAGAGAAACAAACAAACAAACAAACAAGCCAAAAAGTGAAAAGGAGATAAAACTCTTAAAGTTATGGCTGACTCACGATCTTGTGCTTTTTCCATTTTAGCCCTGAACTTTCTAGGTAATTCCTACTCTGATTGTCACGTTGCTTAAACAAATACATTTAAATATAAAATATATATACATACAACAATTATCAAGATCTAGGAGCAGAATCTAATCAATGGACAATTTCTAAGGTTGTTTGGCAGACTCTGAAGGTAATTCCAAGTGTTGATTTATGATGCTAGAATTCAGTCTTGTCATAAGATGTGATTGCAGTCACTGGAGATGAAGAAAACTTACGCATTTATTTTACTGATGGGTAAAGTTCAGCAGGTAAGGACAAAAGAAAATATGCAAAAACTTCTCCCTTTTTTGTCTTATCCCTGTTTGCATTGTATCCTGTTGTATTTCCCATTTTCATCTAGTTCATTCCTGTCAGTATTTATTCTCAGTTATCTTGGTTACTAATATTATAATGAAAGAGAGTGTGAGAAATAGGAGGGATTTGAAAACATATTACTCATGATATATGTCTAAAAAAAAAAAAAGAGAAAGATCTTACTGTATAGTCCTTTGACAGACACAATTAAGGCTGAAGAAGAAGAAATCTAACTGCTATGAGAGGCCTTGTTTGAGTACCTCAGCAGCAGCACTGGCTGAACAGAAAAGTCGTCTTCATTGCTTTGTCTTTTGCCCATCTGTAGTTACTCTAAAAGTGTATCTACTACCTACCATTCCCTTTAGAGAAGAAATGATCAATGCTTTGTCCTTCAGTGGTTTGTTTCATAGAGGGACTGATGTGGCTGACATTGGTTAAACTACTCCTTCCTCATGTTCAGAATTTAATGTCAATAATAAATGCATCTTCTTTTGTACAACTGCATTTCGTTTATTATGCTATACAGATACTAATTTTGGCACAAAGGGAAAGAATGGATTTGTTTATGTAGATAAATATAATTATTATGACATACAATAATGACCAAGGACAAAGAATATTTCAGGCAGTGGATTAAAATGTATAATAATTCTGAAAAAGTTGAAGCATCTGTACTGTGTTCATCAAACTGTTTTTTAGAGCACTGGCTTTGTTCAAATATGTAAAGTGTTGAGCTAGCAAGTAATTTATACCGGCTATGAGAAAAATACAACATTTCTTCAAATAAACATAACATTTCAGTACATCTACTTCCTGAAATCATGATTTTAAAAATATTGATTTTTAAAATGACAGAGAAAAGAAATATTGAAAAGTTTGTATTTGCTCCTCCCTTGCACTTTCCCCCTCTTCCTATAATCTCATAGTAAACTAAACCAGATGCAGTATTCAGGATTAGACTTATTTGCCTTTCTGGCTGCTTTTCATTATTAAACTGATGTCTGCAGGGAACCATCCTTAATTCCAGCATATCTTTCCTGAGTGGTAGAAGTAAGTATACAGTCCATTATTTTGTATCATGTGTGCACTACTGTGTGCCCATTTACTAAATTTTTTTTTACCTCTGACATGTGAAGATCTTCTGAAATACTCTCTCATTAGTTACAGTTTTTAATGTTCTGAGTTATTCTTTTTCACTCATGCATTTTTTTGCCTCACTGTTTGAGGTCATTTATTGAGACACTGGACGACACTCATGCCAAGAGCCCTGGAGAATCTTGCTATTAATAGCTTTCATAGTGAAAATTGATTGTTTATTCCTGCCTAATTTTCCCTCTTTTATAAGCAATTACGAATCCATGGGAATGCCCTCCCTCTTTCCTACAACACTTTGATTTCTTTAGAAGTCTCTCCTGAGGGACTTTGTCAAATGTTTTTTTCCAAATGTAAGAACCAAGTCATTGGGTCACCGTTGCCCATAACCTTCACAACCCTTTAAAGAGCTTTCACTGATCTGTGAGAGCGGACTCCTTTCACAAAAGTCCATATGATTTTTCCCTGGAATATTTTCCCTGGAATATTTTTTATATATATATATATATATGAATTCTCCTTTTGTTATAGTTTCTTTTATTTACTTGATACAGAAGTCAGACTCACTGGTCTGTAGCTTCCTGAATCATTTGTGAAACCTTTTTCAAAGACTGGGGACTCATTAACTGACTTCTACTTCCCTAGCATTGAGGCTTATAAAGCAATGCCTTACATAAGCCTCTGTTAATAGATGATTGGTTTTGTGTCTGTTTCTTCAGAGCTCTTGGGAGAATATTGTGAAAGCTTGTATAGCAGTGACCCACTCCTGAGATCAAAGTGTTTGATAATTTTAAATTACTCAAACTGGAGCAGCCTGGGTACAGCCAGCCCAGAACACTTTATGTACTACATTGTAGCTCTTGCAATATGATGTGCAGAGAAGTCCAAACAGCCTGTCTCTTAGAAGTAATAGCTCCCACATCATAGAGGAGAGTAACTGTCATTTTTACTTAACTGGTAAGGTATAAGATTTCTTACAATATGGTTGTGATCTTATACAAATACATCTGTGAGCGCACAGTTAGTATATCTTTCTTATTAGCAAGAAAGTAGGAAGGGCATGGTAGAATAACCTTTTCTGTATATTACTAAGTATCAGTGTTGTGCTAGTAAGTCTGTATTTTAAGAATACATCTTTTCTTAGCTTTTGCTAAACTTCCATTTGCTGGATTTCCCAATTCAAAGACTGCAAGACTTTATGTTGGACTTTGCGGTTACTAGAGATAAATGCTGAACACATGGAAAGCATAGTTTCAGAATTCTGTACCTGCATCAACAGCCTGCTTGGAAAACAGAAAATAAATCCTTGATCATGGTCACTATGGAGGAAGTACAAAAGAGAGAAAACTCAGAGGGCAAGAGCAAGAAATGACCACTATTATCACAAAAAATAAAAAGAAAGATGAAAGCTTTTCAGCTAACTCTCTTTAATATATATTTGTTTACTGTTGAAAACCAGCTACATGTTTATTTGTAGGGAACAATGCATTATAATATGAAAAATTAATATAAAACTGCATTTAAATAACTAATGTGTTGGCACCAGAACTGATGTGGACCCAGGAGGAATTCCTTGGTTCCCTTGTTAAAGTAAGTTCATTAGCATAAGAAGCACAAATATGAAGGGCAGGAAGGGAGGAGGGTTCCCATGTTAATAAATATTTACTTCATGATTCCTGAATGACAGAAATCAACAAAAGCTAGGATAGAGAAAGTTTCAGCAGACGTTCCAACATTAAGTAGGAAATGAAATCAGAGGCTTGAACCTGAATTTTGAGTTCCTTTTTTTTTGCTTAACATGAGTCACAAAGGAGAAATTCCCCCTGGCTTTCCCTGCGAAGTTTGGTTTATGCAAGTAAATAAGAATGGAACAGCTCCAGCTATTTAGTCTTACTTTGCCTGCAATAAGGTTAGAATTCACATTTGCCTTTTTTTTATTGTTGTTTTGTTTTGTTCCAGCTATCTCCTACTTCATGTAGGAGGTATATTAACCACATGCTCAAAGGGGGTTGGATGCTAGAGCTATATTACTTGGGAGGAGGGGAAACCTCATTATCTGCTTTCATTAAGATACCAGTCCTGCAGAAGAATTCAAGGGATTTGTTAAACAATGTGTCATACTATGAAGATGTCAGAGATATGTTTTTGTTGTGTTGTGTAGCTGCTGTTGTGGAACACACAACTCACATCATGCTTTCACCCCATGACGGCTCTGTTGAGTTGAGGAGTGAAAACTCTTAATGGCTGTGGATAGATTGTGGCTCAGCCAGAAGAGGGGTCCTACTCACTCTGTTAGCAGCCCCTAAGCCACTTGGTTGAAAATTGCTGTCTTAGGAAAGCATCAGTTAGCTCCCAGATACTCCCAACTGAGAAAGTGGACACACAGATGTATCACCATGGCCTTACATCTTTTCCAAACAGAGGCTCTCTGAACAAGGCTACAGATGGTTTGTGCATGCAAGCTGGAAGGAATGAGCCAAACCCATCTTTTTTGGATTTTCCAGCATTCGCTCTGTGTAAACTTCCATGTTGTAAATGAAAGGATGGCTCTCAGCCCTTGAGCTAACTGCTGCAAGGGAATTAGTAAAATATCTTTAATGAGGAGTGGTAGAAAATATTTTTGAGCTGAAAAGTGGAGAATCAAAACCATGTAAACCCGTGCAATCTGATTAGTGTCTCTGTATGAGCTTCTGCACTCATGTTGAATATGGAAACACAAAGTGATTCTGCTTCTAAAGTAAACATAACCCCCCCTTTGAATTACAGCTGTAAGGTAGATTTTCTGTTTTAATGACTATTCCTTCATAACTCCACTGAAGCCCAGATTCTACTGCCTGGTTTTGCAGCCTATACTCAAAAAGTAATGTCACTGACCAGGTTTTGCTATCCAAATCTCCCTACTACCTGAGAGGCAGTCGACTTTTGAGAGAGTGGTAGTGTCTGTATTTTGAAACACTGCCACTGCTGCTGGAATTTGTAACTTCTTTAATGAAGGTGTTCCTTGAGGTGTATTGGCAAAGCTGCTTCATGCACCTACACACATAGTGGGGGAAGTCTGGTTGGGCAGCCTCAGGTTTGCGTGGGAAAAAGAAAGCTTAGAATAAACATGTGGAGAATTTTTCAGATTCCATCACTTGCAATTACGGACAGCATTAAAGTAATCTGAACAAGAGTGAGCCCCAGTCTGCGTGCAGGTTCCCTTAAACAAGTAGCTTCAGTTCTCACCACCGGGAGAAATACACACTGCCTGGGAAAAGTACGTAGCCAGACACACAAACTGCATCACAGGCATGGAAATCATCAAACATGAAGAGCAAAACAAAGCAGATTCACAGATTAACCCTGATCAAGAGAAAAAAAAAAAAATAGAAAAGGTATTACATACATGGAGGGCAAGTCCTACTTAGGAATGTAGCTATACTCCAGAAAAGAAAAAAAAAGCTACCACATCTTTAAATAACTATGCAAGGTAGATAAAGAGTTGGACCTATGCCAAGGTAAAAGTTGTAAAACTGGATTGATTTTTGCTACCGCTTGCTAAGGGCTCCCTAGAGCAAGTATGCAATGTTCAAATATAATAATTGATAGCCTGAAAAAAATATTTCTGATAAGTGTGCAACTGTAACACAGAGACCTGTTTGAGATGAAACAAGCTTTCGAGTCCTAGCTAACCTGAATACTGGAGTGACCCAGATCTGCTGTTCCCTTACCTTCCACATCCTTCAGCTGGAAAGAAATGGGCATTTTGTTAAAAGCCATCGTGGAAAAGTAATTACCTGACAGCCAGACCAGTGCATATGAACAGGGAGTGCTCTGGGGAAAGAGTGAATTCACATTCATTAATAGCACCCCATCAATCCCAAAGGGCAGAGGAGTTAGTGCTAATCTAACCTCTTTTCAGCCTTCACCTTGGTGCGGTGACCACCTCAAGCTCTGTGTATGTGTGTATAAATTGCTTAAGATTCAATTGAATACATTAAGTTTTAAAAAGGATTTAAGTGAAATTTTTCAATAGCTTCTGAAAGGGAATAATTTATTAGCTCTGAGTAAATTAAAATCTCAAGCAGGGGTAAAGACTTTAGAGATTACTTTAATATATTTTATATGCTTTCAACAGAAATGTTCTTTTAAATGGTCCCAAAATCAACTAATTTTGTCCTATTTAGTAAATTACCTCCTAAGGCTGTAATGCTACAGATTACAATTGCTAAAAAAAAGTTATGCCTTATCAAAGAGGAATAAACTGCATTTTATAGGTTTAAGTATAGCAATTTTTTTTTTTTTTTTTTTTTTTTTTTTTAATGTTTTCATAATTGAGGCTGGTAAAATGCTGTGTTAAAATAATGCCAGGAAGGGACTGTGTGTTTTACATTCGTGCTAGGTCAGATAGTAATGTAACAGAATGTCATGGTTACATCGCCAATATACCATACTAGCAATTTAGAGTCTATTTTGTCTTTGAGATCAGACATATGATCAAATTACTCTGGTTAACTGTTACCAGGCATGAGACAAGCCTCAATAATTGCCTGTGCAAATGCTCTTAGCCTGTGGCACAGTCAAGAGTAATTTGGCTTGGGTTAGCCCCTTTTCACTGCTGGCTAACGTATGTCACATTATCTCATATTTGTAGTGGACAGTTACCACAACCTTGTTGATATGCAGTAACATGCTGTGCTGAAGCTGTTTGATTATGTCTGAGCCTCACATTTGTCTATGAAACAATTGCTATCCAGGTTTAAGGTCTCTTTGGGGAGGATAGAAGGAAAAGCACTGACTCTGAACAAAAATCCTGTATGTCCATTCTTTACACAGTCAACAGGCTGCCTTTCAAGTCGTTTCTTTTATGGCAAGAAACCATACTGCCTGCTCAGCAGACAAGCTGGTTTGGCTTCAGGCAGCTTTAAAGCTATCAGCAGCTGGGGAGCCAATGACTACATTGCAAACCTTGAAATCACTTTACATAGGGAAAAAGTTGGAATTTGGTTTATTATTACAGTTCTTGCAAACCACAGGAGTCATCTGTTATTCGCGTCACTGCCTTAAGGTTTTTGTTTTTTTTCCTGCTGCTGGTGAATATGGCTGTGGTAGCAAATCTAACAATGCCTGAGGTTGTACTGGAATTTAAATGTCCATTTTGGAAAATTTGAGAGGTCTCTGACCCTGTGATAGTCTTCACATTGTTCCTGGACAGGATTTGGGAATTAGCAATTTAGGAGCTTTGGATCTAGCCAGCCCGTCTTAGAAGATAAGAGTGTGAATGATTGTCACTCTGTGCCAGTTTGCTTCAGTAAAAAATGGCTTTGAAATAATTTATTTTATTAATATTGACACAGCTGAACTTACAAAATCTAGTGAAGGAGTTAGAAAGGTGATAAGTAGCTGGTGAGAAGTGAGTGATTTTGGAGACTGCTGAAGGTAAGTTTGAGAAGTTTGTGGTGACAATGGGATAAGAAAAAGAATACAATTAGAATACAGGGAAGTGTGACTGAATGTATCCATACATGTATAAGGATACCATCAGGCTGCAAAAGAAAGAACCTGGAGCAGAAATAAGGAAAATAAATATTACTGCAGTTGAGACTGAAGCTACGAAGAAATTTACTAGTTGCTATCCAAGAAAAGGAAAACCAAATTGGAAAAATAAATTTGTATCCAGGATTATGTTTTTGTTGTGTGTGGTGTGCTTTTTTTTTTTTTTTTTTTTTATTTTTATTTTTATTTGAAAAACTGTGCCAAAACACTCCATGATCTTTGGATGGGTATTCAGATCCATACATCTGACTGCATGGACATACGCGTCCAATGGCATTTAAGAAGATGCCTAAAGCTTATGACCTTTGGGGCTCAGATCAGCTAGGATCTTAAAGCATTTAAAGGAAGTCAGGGTTGTTTTTTCATGGTGGAATTGTGGAAAGGGCAGGAACAGAAGTAGCCTAGTGACTCTTATGTTGCTCGGGAAAAGGGTTGTTAAGCTTTTATCCATGATTTTGTATTTTGCCTTTCTGTACCACTTGACCACACATGTGCAAGACAAGGTTGCCATCAGGGTTCAGAGGGGCTATGTAGTGTTAATTGTTCATTGTCTCCGGTTCAGATTTGTCCATTACCCCAGCAAGCCCAACATCCAGGACAAAAATTAAGTATTTAACAGGTTTCAATCTCCAGACCTGCCTGATGTCAATCCTGAAGCACAGAGAAGATCCTCAGCCTAAATGTTGCCTTTTTTTCTCTTTTTTTTTCTTTTTTTTTTTTTTTTTTTTTTTTCCCTATAGAACACCTGAAGAGCTCCATGTGTAGGCAGACAGATGCACTTTCACTTGTCTGTGAAGACATACCATTGTGTCTGATTATTTATACCTATATGACAGGCAAGGTAATTTTTGAAATAAGTCCTGTGTGTCCTGGGACTAATGAATTCTGGTTTTCTGTGAATCCCTTTCCTAACTGCAATTTTGGTTCCTAAAAAGGTCTTGGACCTGACAGAATCTTTTAATAGATTTAGTCACTTATGAGTCTCCACTGCAAATTCTCCCATCTGAGAAGGTGCAAATCTCTCTCCCCTAGAGCATTTAAGGAGTTCCTTCATCTGTTCCTGGACCCCTATAAACCTGTAAAAACTGGAATATCTTTTAGATCCCATGACTCTGCAAAATTTCTCAAAGAGAGCAAGGTAAGATGGTAGATAGGGCATTCAGCAAACCCAGAAACTTACTAATTATTGACAGTTCTTTGGGCATAAAAAATCCCATGTTGTGTTAGTCCAGTGCTGAGCCTACCCCAGTATCATACCCCTGCTTATCAGTGTCTTCTACTAGTTTAACCTGGAGAAGAGGAGGCTCAGGGGTGACCTCATTGCCCTCTACAACTACCTGAAAGGTGGTTGTAGCCAGGAAGGGGTTGGTCTCTTCTCCCAGGCAACCAGCACCAGAACAAGGGGACACAGTCTCAAGCTGCACCAGGGGAAGTTTAGGCTCGAGGTGAGGAGAAAGTTCTTCACTGAGAGAGTCATTAGCCATTGGAATGGGCTGCCTGGGGAGGTGGTGGAGTCACCATCCCTTGAGGTTTCAAGAGGAGATTGGACGTGGCACTTGGTGCCATGGTCTAGTCATGGGTCTGTGGTGACAGGTTGGACTCGATGATCCTTGAGGTCTCTTCCAACCTTGGCTATACTGTGATACTGTGACACTGTATACCAGCATCTACTTAGTCAGAGAGTGAAGTCTTGTCAGTGGGAAATTAATGTGCAAACCACTGGTTTTATATCCTGATCTTGAAAAAGTTCCTTTTTATCTCATTGTCTCATATCCTTCATGATTTTCACAAACATTTTGATTTTTCCGTGCTTTTGGTTTGGTTTGTTGGGGTTTTTTTGGTGTGGGTTTTTGTGTGTTGTTTTTTTTTTTTTTTGAGAGAGAATGTCTCTTAAGCAGATGATTTCCTCAATAATGGCTTGCCATTCTTATATCACAACCTTATAATAATTTTTGTGTTATTATTTTCTTTTGTTCTTTGATACCTTCTAGAATGCCAAACCTCTTCCAGCAAATTACTACACTACAGCAGCAATCACCACTCCTCCCCTTCAGAAGGTACTTTCCTTACTTATATTCACTGCTTTTTAAACTCATTGTTGTTTAAATTCAGAGATCTCAGCAGTTCAAATGATTCCTCCTTCAACATACTTTGACTTTTGTTAATTGAATTTCACCTACTGCCATTTTGTCATCTCACCTTGCTTCCTTCAACCTCTCAGGACTGCTCTTTAATTTTTTTTAGTGTTGATCAAACCTTTTTGATATCATTAAGCATGGTCAGCTCACCATTCACACAGACCTTTGTGTCACTAACTTACAAAACAATATGAATGGCAGCATATATCTTTGGAGTATTCCAGATCACTTTCGCACCCCTCCCCCCTTCCCCTCCCCTCCTCCCACTAGAAAATGGAGCAATTTCTGCTTTGTGATGGCCTGTTTTTTATCCAGTGTACTCTGCAGGGTGTTACTTTTTCTGACAGTTTCCTACAAGGAACTTGCAAAACCACTTTCAGTAAATCCAAATCCATTACATTAACACCACTTTTCCTTGAATTCTGATAGGGTACTCAAGGAATGCTTGAAGGAAGGAGTGATAGGTTATCCATTACTAAATCATGCTGCTTTGTCCGAATCACATCATAACTAGCAGTGTTTTACACATTAGCATTTCAATCAGTGAAGGTCCTTGCCAGATTACTTTGAGATATGACTAAACACAGAAGTTTATACCTTTTAATCCAATGTCCTATTTGCAAGCTGTAAATTCGACGTGTTGCTGGCAGGATTACCAGGCTGTAGTGCCTAGGCAGTGACCATTTTCATCACTGAAAACTGCTACAGCACAGGAGTAGGAGGGGAAGGGAGACACACTGAATAGGACTGTGATCCCTGGCCTTGTGGCTGCAAGGTGATCCCTGCTGCTTCTGCTTCACACTTAAGGGAGCAGCCACAAAGCTAGCCCTTCTGCAGCACTGGCAGGCACTCAGGAGCCAGTTACAGCATCCTGTAGCCCCAACAGTTTTCTGTCTGGGTTACTGCCCACTCTTGTTCAAGCTTTTAACCAGCCAACTCTTCAGTAAAAGTATTAGAAAGCTAGCACCTGGTTAAATCCCATTTAAGTTTTGTCCATTTCTGCTTTCTCTGGGTCAAAGCTTCTCATCATTTTCAACATTTTTATTTTACTGCCTTCAACTCCTGTGTCCTGATGTGTTTTATCAGTGTAATTAGCACTGTATGGCCTCACTGGACTACATCCAAGCACTTCTTATATTGTCTTTATAGTCACCTCAGCCCTTCCTCAGTTATTACTTCCTTTCTTTCTCTTCCTTCCCACCTCCCCAAATTCCACCTATCTCTATATTTTTTTTGATGGTTTTATGTTCTATGACAGTCTGTCTCTCACTTTTGGGCAAAGTCTAGCTGTCTTCAGATCTCACATATTGTGTTCTCAAGGGTCAGATGCATCTTGGAAAGTATTATGGACTTTTAATATCACGAAATCACGAGATTGAAAAAAAAAGCATTAAAATATCTATAGAGATATAAGGATAGCTATATAGATATAAGGATATACTATAGTATATTTGAAGCTATATTACAGAAGTCAAGAATATTTAAAGCTCAATACCCCAATGCTGGAGACTTAGAGACTGAGTCTGAAGAATGCAGATCAGCTTCTTTTAATTTTACTGAACTTGTGCTCTAGCTTCTAGCTAGGATGAAATTGCAATAATACGAATTGAATACTGACCCTTTAAAATTATTCACTGGCCATTTTTGACACTTGTTTTATGAAAAGTCAAAATATTTTTCACTTGTGCTTTTAAGAATTTTGGATCTGTAAATAATAACATTTATTTTTATCTTCTATCAACTATTAGAAGCCCTCAAACTGAGACACATATTGTGCACTGTCTACAAGAAATACTGAAGCATCGGAATGCCAAATCAACCTCCCGTTTCAAGAGACAGAGACTGACATTTCAAATGTCCTTGTGCAAGGATCTTTCTTGTGGTCACGGTCACTAGAAACGTGTCTGAACAGTAAAAGACAAAGGGTGAAATCTCGTTAATTTCAGTGGGGTCAGGGTTTCAACCAATTCACTTTTTCCTACAAAAGTAACCTTGCCAGTACTTCTTATGTGCTGCTTTAAGCACATTCAAAGGTGATTCAACTTGTTCTCCCAGTATTTTTCCCCAGATGTTTGTGTATCTAACAATATCCCTAAAAAGGTGCTATGTTAATAGCTCTGACAGTTTTGATTTTTAGAAAGTAGCATCTAATTTTAGAAAACCATTAGACAACTTAGAGGGAAATATTCACCAAGTAAATGGTACTTTATAAATCTCACTATCTAGATGGATGACTTAAATATTATTTTTTTTTTTATTATTTTATTTTTACATACCTAAGAGTTGAGACTATGATGAAAATCAGATGGGTATCTCTCTGAACAATGAAATAAAACCCATCTCACTGCAGTATTTTAAAATTTTTTCCTGTAGGAAGATGTAAAGTACTGTTTATTTGTGTATTGCTGCTTACTGAAGGTGCATATACCGTGTCTTTTATCTACATGACCTGATTCCCAAATTCGAAACACTGAGGACTGGAAAGTGAGGCAATCACTAAAGATAATTAAAAATTAAAAATAAATAAAAAAAAAATCTACATTTATTTGAGTTATAGATGAATAAAATATCTGGCACATAAAAGTGACAGTACCTTCTAGGTGAGCGGATTGCACGCTCTGGATTTTCATGGCTACAGTATATTCTCATGCATGTGTTACACTAAGAATATTAAAAACACCTAGATTTAAAAGGTGGAGATGACAGATCATCTAAGTATCCATGAAATTCTCAGGGCTTTGTGAGTTACATCTTCCAAAGAAGTCTCTTGAAATGAAGTGTTAACACCTTCATTCTCTACTCATATTGATTGAAAGCAAAGTTCTTGGGGGAAATCTTAGGTATATTAATGCCCACAGTACAGTTCAGGAGAGATGGTGCTGGCAAGGTTGATTTGGCAGAGCCTTTAAATTCCTGGGAGAAGTCATAAGATTATGTCTATCTACTTTTGTCTTCAAGAAACTACTAACAAAAGACACAAACACCTGGGCTGCAGAGGTATAGAATTGTAGGATGGTCTGGATCAGAAGGGACATCTGAAGGTCATCTAGTCCAACCGCCCCTGCATTCAGCAGGGACATCCTCAACTAGATTAGGTTGCTGAGAACCCTGTTGAGCCTCACCCTGAACATTTCCAGGGATGGGTCCCCAACCACCATCCTGGCCAACCTGTTCCATTATTGCATAGTAAAAACCTGTTCCTAACATTCAATCTAAATCTTTTCTTTGTTTTGTGTATGTGAGTCTACTTTGAGTTCTATATCAAAAAAGGACAGACATCAGTGCAGACACTGGTATCTTGATCCTTTTTTGTGCAGATTTTCCCACTACTCCTTGTTTTCAGACATACTTTTAGTAGAGTTTTCACCTGTTAGGTTGTAGGCTGGATCTGATGATCTCAGGGGTCTTTCCCAGCCTCAATAATTCTGTGATTCTGTGATCCCACAGGCAACCTCATCATGCCAAGACCTATGGCATGCCATGTGTGTGGTCACATTCATGGTATAACACCCACCAGCTTTGTTGGCTCCAGCACAAGCCTCTCTGATCTCAGACACTTGGAACTGAAATAGAAAGAAGCTTAGGGTCATGAAGACATTGTATGGAGTCTGCAGGATAGCCGGGGCCAAGAGATAATACTTCACAGGCTCACAACTGCTCTAGACAGAATTGATCTGAAGCAATGTGAAAGCCAGTTAGTTGGTGCCACACAGGTTAATGCTTACAGCTTCTGGAGGAAGACGTTTTTGATCTGTTTTGAGATTCTAAACTAAAATGAAGAATACTTTGAAAACCTAGAAAGTTACTGCAAATCATGTAAAAGGAATATATTCTGACTCTTGGTGTTATTATGATACAGCTCCACTTCCTTTAAAATGTCATTTAATAAACCAGTCATGCTGGTAGGATCACAAGTAGAACATAGACTGCTAGCACTTAAATAGTAAGAATAATGCTCAGGGCTGTCATTACTGCAAGACAATTGTTAAATAGTTAGCACTGAGAGAAACAGGAGCATTCAGAAGCTGGTCAGGGTCACAGCTCAGTGTGACACACTTTTGGAACTGTGTCTCTTTCTAAACTTGTCCTTCCTACTTTTTATAGTAGCTCTGTCACCCATGACATAACAGTGTAGTTACATGCAGAATTAATTCATGCTACCTAATATGTATGATGCAATCTGTGCATTTTTGATGCAGAATGTTTCCAATAATTATCACTAATAACCTCCTCTTCAGTACAGGAGAATAAAGTTCCTTCTGTGCTATTTATGTTTAAGATTAGATTTCATCTGACATAACTTTAGCTGTCAAGTTTAAGCCACTCACCACAAACTCCCTTTGTATTCACTGGAGGGAGATAGGCACCTCCAAAGGGTGATTCCTTCCATCTGTATTTGATACCTGTCTCCGAATGGGATGAATCACCCTCTGGAGGTGCCTATTTCCTCTTCATTGTTTAGAGATGGAGTCAAACTGACTTTATCTTACAGACATTTAACAGAGACTTCTAACTTACAGGTAGTGAAAGTTAAATGAATCTCATCTTCAGCATACTGTAGTTTAAGTAGTTCTCTGCTTCGTGTAAAGAGGATTGAAGGAAGATTTCTCTAAGCGCAAGAACGATTTTGTTGCTGCTGGTAGGAATGCTTTGCTTTCTTCTCTTGCCTCCCTGAGATACTGACAGCTCTGATGTTAATAATGGAGCACCAGTTGGGCTTCAGTGATTCAAAGAAAAAAGGCAAGTTATGTAATTTTTTGAGGTAATAGCTGCAGTCTGGGAAGAATTGGCCTGAAACTGTCGGAAGCTGAGAGAATTTTCCATGTTAAACAGTTTAATTTCAGGATAATACATCCATGACTTGAATTTAAAAAAACCCCACAACCTATTTAATTTGGTGTATTAAGTGTCTATGTTTATTCCTAATATTCTTAATTAGGTCAATTTGGAAAATTTCAGCATATCATTTTCAAGTGTGAATTCAGAGAAATTTTTGCAATCTATTGCATTCATACTTCACCTGTAAGAAGTACCCCAAGTAGCCTTGTACAGTGATAAAAAAATCATTTCATGAATCAGGCAAAGAATTTTTTATATTGACAAATAGAATGGCTTTATGATATATCACTTGACACTTTCCCAGACTTATCCATGGTTTGGGTTTGTCCCTGATTTTCTGCACAAGTTTGTGTGTATATATTGCCAAAACCCACAACAAACCAGTTTCATTTGAGAAACTACAAATAAATATATGAAAACTAGTCTTGAAAGGAAAGATATTTTATGAAGTTGTCAAAACTTGTGACCTCCCCTCCCTCTCCCCTCCCCCTCCCTTCCCCTCTACTATGCATTAAAACAGCCCACAACACTATAACTTATTACAGAATAATTTTTGTGTAAGCTCTTATCCTAAATAGCCTGCCAAATACAGCTTGGTTAACAACCTAATCAAGGCTTGCCTCAAGAAGTTATTTAGAATCATCAACAATAGAAAGGCGAGCCTAATGGGCATCCATGCAAGGCCATTCATGGAAATGTTGGCAACACTTTTGGGGAACAAAACTTGGGACTGCCTATGTGCAGACTGCATTGGTTTAACTAAGAACAGAATTTAAAATAAATGTATTTAAAGCAGTGGAATAGGTTATGTCAGCTCTTTCAAATTAATAGAAGGCTGGCAGAGCTTAGTTTAACTTAATATAAGTTAAAAGTAAACCAAAATAACATGCTTGCAACTCAACATTAACATGTCTACACTGAAATAATGAAACCTGTTTTAAATTGTTTTAAGTCGAAACAGTGCTAAATCTGTGTACAGACAAAAGTTTAATTGGAAAATGACTGATTAGATATGGATAATGCAGCAAATGGTGGAGTACATGAGAGAGAAGGAGATCAGGATCTGGACATAATGAAAAAATCTGAATGAAAATATCCAAGCATTGTGCAATATTCAGATAGATAAAGGGAAGAATGTTTAGATTGTAGCTACTTGCCTACATAATGCAAGAAACAAGAATGCCACCTGAAATACTACTGGAATTAGCAAATACAGCAGAACAGGTCTCACGATCTTTTTTTTTTTTCTCCCCTCTTCACTTCTTAAAGGTCTTCACATGTTAGCATTCTAAAGGGGAAAAATATTGTAAAGACCTTTTTCTGGTATTGTTCGCAATTGCCCATTTTTCTTTAGACAGGAGTTGTTTTACTATGCAGAGCTCCTAAAAAAAATAGAAGATGTTTTCAGCACAGTATAAAAGTTTGTCATGAAAAACATAAATGCTCTTTCAACTTGAGAAGGAAATCTCTTCATCATTCACACTATTTCTACCTGAGAAAAGAACTTCACTACTTATGAGTTATTGGTTTTCCTCTCTTCATTAAGCATTCTTTGTGTTTCTGTTTAGTAAATGTTCTTCCCACCCCCTTGTCAATGCCCTTAGATAAAAGGGATATATTTGAGACTCAGTGCACAAAGAACTTTCACTTTAATATCCAGTGAATTAGAGACACTGCACATGCATGTATATGTGGTGTGCAGGACTATTAACCTCTAATTCGTCCTCCTTGGGTAGTCTTTTGCTCACATCCCACCACTGTTCTCTAACATTTGCAAACCAATTAATTTCTCTCCTGGAGGGAGTGCTTTGTAGACTTTACTGGTGGCGATATATGTACAGGAGGATATGTTGAAATGACATCTGAAGTATTGACATTGCTGACAAGAAGCTGGGTGATGTGAATTGCGTAAAGTGCATACAGAAATGCAGCTGCCCTATAAATTTTTCTGTGTCTCTAAACAAAGACAAAAATAGGTATAACTAGCCTGATACTGTTTAGTTATGTAACAGATTGAGGGTTTGAGTTTTAGTCACTGAAAATGTGATAAACAACATTGTGCATTAATGCAGAAAACAGATTGAGCTTTTTAATGGTACATCAAATAAGATTTTATTAGCATCTATTAGGTTCAACCCAAAGCCCGGGAAATAACATTAATGAGCATCATATATCAGTCTGTCTGTTATTAGATAACATTATCCCTTAAAACTAGCAAGTCATATAGTACTTTATATGTTTTACCTTTATCTTTAGAATTAGCTGCTGACATCCTCTCCTGTTACACTGTCCTTACTATTAGTAATAGTGAACCAATTTATAAACCCATTAGTGACACTTTTTCCCGAAGATAAAAACAGTCAAAATTATCTGGCAGCAATTAATCTTAATGGCTGTATGCAGTAAACAGCAATGGGCTAATTCCAGCTCTGTCAGCCCCATCAAACAATCCCACATTAGGCAGCTTTTCACTGATCCATTAAGCATATTCAGAACAACAACAAATTCAATGCTGAAGGCATATGCACTAAACATTACAACAGTGATCTTCTGAAGCCATCATTATCTCTTAAATAGTACTTCCCCCATGTATTATCATTATGCTGTACATTAGAAATACTTTGATTAAACTCCCTTAATTCATAACAGCCAGCTGCAGACCATTTATGCAGTTAATCTCAACACAACAGCTATTGAGGAAATATAACAAATGAAGGCTGTAAACTGGAAGTCATTACCACGAAAGATACTGGTTTCCTAGCCCTCATAGTGCAAAGTGCATGGCAAGATCGCACTTTAGGATGACAGCCATGCAGACTGAGACCACTGATGACCTTCCACATCCTGTAACACATGCAGAAGGAGTTGCAGCTGTAAAGGTGTGTGCAGGAGCAACCTGACAAACTATCAGCAGAAGCAGTAAAACTATCCAGGAGCCCCTTGTCTGCATAACCAAAATACTGGGAGATACCTGGCTAGAGAACTACAGCCCCTTCATGTCTTTTCTAGCTTCATCTGGAGCTCACAACAATGTGTCTCCATGAAAGAACAGTTCTGAAAAAACTGAAGACCTTTGAGTTTCCTTTCCTACAACTAATAGCTGTTTTGAGAATTTCTATTAGTCTATTTTCTCTTTAAGGTATATAGATATGGTGTGGCAAAAAATTTGCATAAAGCTTTCCATGGTGATGTAAACAAAATAATATTATCAGGATGGAAAGGAAAACAGTAGCTAATTTATATTTCCACTCTGACCTGAAATTCACATGAGGTATCCTTATTTAATAACATGTAAATGTTAAATAGATAAAAGTTGATGGTATTTTTCTTAAGTTTTTATCAGATGTATTCCAATAAAAAAATATGTGTTAAATATTCATTCAGAAGGGTTCATACTGCATGCTAGAGAAAAACAGGAGGTAAGTTTGTGTTGCTAATCTAGATAGCACTTTTTCTTAATTTAAAAAACACCCCAAGAAATCTGTTGGATTTGGGTACAAAACCCACTTTCAAGAATTCTTTACTTGTCAAGTGTAAAGAAACCATAAAAATATTAGTGAATAAGGTCTATGTGTTTTACAGTTCTTCACCATATATAAATAGTTTATTTAATTTTAAATATCTAAACCACAGACACAGTGTCTACTTTGCAATGAAATGATCAAATAAATAAAAGTTCAGTTTGGCATGAACCGAGCTGCCAGTTCTCATCTTAGTTCCAGTTCATAAGTCCAGCTCCCTTGAAGGTGGAATGCAAAATCTTGGCAGCACCTTCAGGACCTGCACTGAGTAGGCAATGGCAAGCAAAATGCAACAACACTTTTCAGAGGGCCAGAAAATCAACTTCCTAATATTTTGCTCAAAACCTGGCAAAAAAAAATCTCACCAAAACTCCAGTTTCATACTTCTATTACTTTATAAATCTCATGCACTGGCTGGACCATGTGAGGCTGTACCTCTGCGCTATTTTCCCTGTGAGTAATCTATGCAACCAAGTGATGCATACACCTAAGCATAGAAACTTAAAATGCACTGACTTGCTTGTGAGCAGAGGAATTCAACATGGCCACTTATCCAATGTAGCCTTCCCTCTGCATGGGGAGGCAGGTCTCTGTATCGTGTTAGGTGTTGTACACTGCCTGAGCAGCAAGCATACTTGGAGAGTGAATTTTACAATGATGTATTTCATCCTAACCATTAACATTTTACAGATTATCATAGTATTCTCCCTTTCAGAGGAAGAAGAATGGATTTCTGCTTCATATACAGATTCCAACCTCTTCCTACCCTCACTCTGCCTTGCCACACATTCCTGTGTCCCTATACTTTGGTCTTTCTTCTTTTTAATATTGATAAGGTAACTTTTCCTTATGTCAGAACTGTTGCTAAGGCTAACTGGTAATGAGTACAATGTCTTCAAGGAATGTGATCAGAAAGCCAAACAGAAAATAATTGCTACATCACTTATACTGAGGTACTCAGCTTCTTCACCATCAAGACTGGCTCCCATCATCAGAGCTATGTAGGATCTTTAGGCATCAAGAATTCTATCCACACAACAAAGCTACCATGGGCCTTTGCACAACTCATCAGGTCTCGCTAAACTTTGAGATGATGGAAATGAGCAGAAATCCCTGTGACCCTCAAGACGGCAGGTGTTGAACATGCAGGAGCTGTATCCCCAACTCCAACCTTCACTTACACTAGAGTAAATGATTATTTTTTTTTTTTTCCACAAATAAGAGTAGATAGATTAGTTTCAGGAAATTATTTCTCCAGATCAGTCTCATTTATGCTCTGCTGGAGCAAATTGGATGCCAGTCTTTGGAAGTACGTGAGTTGAACTTTACCTTTAGCCCATTTTGGATGACCATGAGATAATGTATAACAAGAAATGCACCTGGAAAACAGACTGGTCTCTTAACCCAGTAGAAAGAGAGAGTTGACTAATTAATTGGGGTTTTTATTCTTAAACAAAAGCATTTCTAGATGTGAGTTTCAGGCAAAAAGTAATATTAAGCCTAGTGCCAAAAATCAGAACCCCAGTAGAGTCTGGGAAGTCAAGAGCAAGCATTTCTAAGACTAAAAAGTTTCACTTAGGTGCCTAAATACAGTTGAAGTTTCCTACTGAACAGAATTGTCTGTGTCACAGATGTAACTCGTAAGTTTCAAATAAACTAGCTACTAATTCGAGAAAAAAAAAGTCCCTTCCAAACTTAAACAGACTGACTCACCATCCTCTCCAGCAGGCAGAAATATCTGTGATAGGATCTAAACAAAGTTACAAAGTGTGCCTAAACTATTATACATAACCATCTTTGTCCAGCTTCACATATTCCTTTCCCAGGAGCATTTTCTCCCTTAAAAGCTGTAGAAAATGTCAAAAGCAACAGATTTCCAAAAATTTATTTTACTTTTCAAAATATGATATTCTTGGATCTTAACAAATCCAAATATGTAAGTGATAACCTTCCTAAGAAAACAGAAGATCTGTGCATCCTTCTCTCACAGAAAACAGAGCCACAAAATTTGTCTTTTCACTGTGGACGAAATTCTGGGGAATACTGAGTAATGGACACTTTGTGGATGACAAGTAGTACAGGTAAGAATGATAAATTATCCTCAGTTGCTATTGCTCACCCCAGTGCAAAAATTTAACTTAGTTGCAGCTTTACCAGGCAACTGGTTTTTGTTTGTTTTGTTTTGTTTTGTTTTGTTTGTTTGTTTGTTTCTCAGCCTTCATATTGACTGACTGCAGAAGATTGTATGGCTATGTATATACCCTTCCAATGCAGTAAGAGGAAGGTTACTTTGCTTACTTTCCAAGGACCATTTAGTAATCTTGAACTGAGCTAACCAAGCAGTGTAGCAGGGAGTTTACAAAGGTTCACATAATTCTGCCTTGCACATGGTCCAAACACAGAGCTCTTACTGTAGCAGTAAGAATTTGGGACGAAAGAGAAAACATACCTACCAAGTTTCTTGTAAGAATCTGGTTGTGTTAATTACAGAAGAATTTTATAGTTGGTTCTTAGTTTGACATAGGGTGAATAGTGAGAAGTGCGTTGTTCTAGTGTGTGTTTCTGAAAGGGAATATAGTATTGACGAGAACACTAAGACAGTTTAGTCACACGATTACACGTTTTTCCGGTTATATTTCAAAAGGGTCAAACCTGATTTTCAAAACAATAATAATGTTGTCTTTGGTCTAAGGTAACTTGAGGTCACCCAATAATGGTGAGAGACTTTGACAATGTTTTACCAATTTTACTACTAAAATTCGCAAGGTGTCACTTTGTCTACCCAGTTTGGGATTGCAGTGTAATGTACATAGAAGTAGGGTGGACTGTTGTGAGAGACTATATCTTGTACCTCTTGATGTGACTCAACAAAGACATAATCACCTTTGCTGCTTGCCCAGACAATAGCTGATGTGTATTGGGCAGATGCCACTGGATGACAACTCTCTGGAATGTGCATAGACAAGATCATCTCTACGCATAAGGTACCCAGGAAAGAGAGGATGATGCAAAGGATAAAGATTGCTCACCAGGCTGCAGCTGCCATGGAAATAATGGGCAGAGGCCACTGCTGTTGATACTCTCTGGAATATGCATATTCACCACCTGGACACATCCCTAAAAAACTGTATAAAAGATCTGAGCAACTACTGGCTTGGGAGAAGGAAAAGACCAGGGCAATACCAGTCTGAAGAAAAATGAAGAGAGTACCAGGAGAGAAAAGGACAGACACAGGAGAAAAAGACATCACCACGTAACGTGGAGACAGCAGACCAGGAGGAACCCTCTCTCTGTGTCCTATGTTCTGCCTGCTGTGACTCATGGAGCTGAAGAGGCTGCTCAGAGAAGGGCTTGGACTTGGACTTTGGGGTCTCTCCCTCCCCTCTGCCAGCGGAGGACAGCACAGCCAACAAGGATGACCTCTCCTCCATGCCAAAGCGGCAGCACCCTTCCTCCACAGACCCAAACTGTCTTGGGGGGTGAGTGGTGTGGTAATATAATTCCTTTCCTCTTCTCTCTACCTCTTTGCTCTCTCTATTTTCTCTCTCTCTCTCTCCTTCTGATCCATCCTCTTTTTCTGTTAATAAATAGCCTCGCTGTTGATATTTTGGCCTCATTTGTGCCTCTAATTTCATAACATGGGAATATTCAAAAGAACTGAGTCTATATCCCTCTCTGGACTGAGACAACTGTTCATAGAATTACTGCTAATAATGACATTAGTAGATAGCAGAAGAACATAAATTATGCCTTTAAGGAGTACATCTCTACTAAGAGACAAAGAGGTAAATATTTATCACATTTTATTCACCTATTTATTAAAAGTTTTTTCAGCATGAAAATGTCTATTGCTAGAATTAAATGAAGTTTTAATAAAGAATTTAGAATTTTCCAATTTTGTGATTTTTTTTTCACAGTTCTTCAATCTCTTTATACATTTGGAAAGAATTCCACATACAAGAAGTTTATTTTTTCTTCAGTGAGAGGATTAATGTGTGCAAACCTTAACTGGGTCCATGTGCAAACTTGACCTGGGTCCATGTGCAAACTCTGTGTGCAGACAGAATGTTAGGAGATCCAGTCTTACGAGGGGGCAGTGTACAAAAGTATCTCTAGAATTCATAGAAAGCATATTGATTTATAGAAAGCACTGCTAAGGAGTGTAGGGTTTTCATTTTTAAGGGACAGAATATAAGCAATGAAATGGACAGAATATAAGCAATGAAATGGAGAAGTGGTTTTCAACCTTTTTGAGTTTGCAGACAATATAAAAATATTCTTAGTGGAGAGTAATACATATGTAATATATTTAAGTTTTCAGATAATAAACCAATTCTTTCAGAGACCACTGACAGGAAGCCCAAGGATCCCCAAGGGCTCACAGGCTACTAGCAAGAAATCACTGAAATGAATAATGTCAATTTATTTCCTAAGTTTATCACGTTGTCTTGTACCTGTTTATTAATAATCTGGATTTGCATTACTATACTGCTTACATATCTTGAAGTGAAAAACAAACAAGCAAACAAAACCAAAAAACCCCAAAACACCAAAAACCCTGGGAAAGTAATTTTATTGAATTTCATCATATCTCTTCTAAGAAAAAATGTGTTTCAGGAAGGAAAGAAAAGAAATACAAATATTACTCAATTCATATACAATATGTCAGTAATTTATAATCAATTTGTCAATGACTATGGAGCTGAAATCACTGTAGTTAAAAAAGCCACGAAAACTCATCCAATGTTTACACCGGATCTGAAAGCATAGCATCCTAATAAAAGAAAAAGAAGCCACCAGAGTAATTAGCAAGGTATATTGTAGTGCATATAATGGCAGAAGAATGTTTGTATTATAGTCCAACACATCATTAAGGATACAATTGTTATTTAATGTGGCACAATCATCTTTCTACTCTTCATGAAAGCCACTTAAGTAATTACTTTTCTTAGCTCATTTGCTCTGTGAACTGACAGTTTAGCAAAGTGCTATGTCTAAAGAAATACAGAACTCCCATTTTAATAATACTTTACCTCTTTTTAAGATCTACTGTTTACTGCTTACCTGGAATGGTCATTTTCTCTTTTGAAAACTGCTGAGAAGTTTGGGACGGAGAAGAGTGGGGAGGAGAAGGCAAAACTGAGTAGGAGGGAGAGTGGGGAAAGAAGTACTAAAAGCTTCCAGCGCTGTCTTAAAAGATGAAGATACTAAATGAAAATTTCCACTCCCTTTTTCTCTGTAGTGTATCCCTTTTTCCCAGTACTGTTTTTGGAAAATACATACATACATATATATGCATATAAATATAAACTAAAATAACAGATCTAATTATATGATGTTTAATAGTTTTTGTGTCTGGTACAGATACAAAACAGAACTTTGGCTCAATAGAGCAGCACCTTCAGTTGCCTCTAACCTGTTGTTAGGGGGAAGAGTTTAGCAAAGCATAGTTTCAAGAATAAGGAGAGAAGAGCATTAAGAAATTTAGTGGAGAACATTAAATAACCTATTATTTTCTTTTCTAATATTTTTTGCACTTGTGACTGTAATAGTATCTGGGAGCAGACAAACATCATCTATATACCCAAAGCACATTTGTGTTTGTTTTTTTTCCTGTCACGCATATTTTAACATAAAGTTCAAGACCATGCTGCAGAGCAAGCCCAGCATTCAGCAGACACAGCACTGAAGTGGAACATTTAAATTTCCCAACAGCTTGTGTTTATTTCTTTTTTATTTTAAACTTTATGGTCTCTTTCAAGAGAAGCAGTCTTCTTATTTGCTAGCATTACAAGGTAAGTCTGAAATACCTTTATATTATTTGGTAGATCTATGTTTGATACTCTTTGAACAGAAGTGTCAGCCATATTTTACTTTATTATATAAAAAAGTTTCAGAATTTAATTAAGGGTCAAGTACTTGCAGTAGATAAATGCAACAGCTAAAGCATATTTCTGATCTCTCTGAAGACTGCAATCATGAAAATTATTATCATTGAGTAAAACTGGTCTCAATGATGGTGACTGGGAGATGGAATCTGTTACTCAGCCATAATTTACATAATAATGGGTTCCCAGTTTTCATCAGCACCTTTTGTTTGTACAGTGCTTACTGCTACAGTAAATTGTCAAAATGTCATTCCTATCCAATCAGCCAGAAAATATCAACAGTAAACAAGGCACAAGAAGAAATTCTCTGATTAAAAGAATGGCAGAGGAAACAGTAAAACAGGAGACTGTAACGGTCATAGCAATCTTATTCTGATATTTTCAACAATACTATGGAGCAACTTCAAAACATTTTATTTTTTTTTTAATTTTTAATGAAGCAATGTCACAGAGACGGTGCTGTCATTAACAGAATCTCAGCAAATAGTTAGATAACTGGTTTGTTTGCAGTTGTGTTTGTCATTACCTGTTTGTTTCCTCTTCCACGTGGCAAACTGTTTCACTTCTCCAGGCAAAACAGACTCAGCAAAAATGTTACTTTCACTCCTGGCTGGGTGGCCACAGACCTGTGAGAATAGTACTCAAAAGCAATGTAATCAGGAAAAGTACTGAGTCCTAAAGAGATACATGCTGGCCCAAATAAATCTGTCTTTCTTGTCTAACACACAAAGCTTGACGGTATTGAATTTGAAGTGAACTCAGTGTAACTTTTAGCCACACTGAATTTCACAGAGATGCAAGCAAAGCAGTAGCATGAACTGGTCACAGCCTAGGCTTTATAGACATTGCACTTACATACTATATCAAAATTTAAAGTTTCACATTGTGTTTGAAACACGAATACAGTGGCATTCTGCCAAAGAGAATCAGAAGCCACCCTCGTGAGGAAACTGAAACATTTGGCTCATATAGTACTTAATTTATTTTCGTGAAGTGACAAGTTATATAAATATATCTTTAAAACAGAGACACAAAAACTTTAAAAATAAGATTCTTTGTATTGTGGTTCATAAAGGTTGATCCAGTCATAGCCTGGATTCAAACAGAACAGAAACAATGAATGTTCCTCGAGGAGATCTTCCAGTACTGTGCTCTTAAAAATCTTCAAAAGGGACAGGGTCATGTAGTTGAGTCACCACAGAAAAGACTCACAGTACCTTATATTGGAAATGAATAGGAGTTTTAAAATCTATTGAAATGAAGTGTTGACATAAGGAAATATTTTGTAGAACTTTTAGGTTTCTTCATCATTCACTTTATTTTACTTGGCTACTTTTAATTTTTTTCCACTCCTTGTCTTTGAAAATCCTACCTAGTCCAAGCCTTTTTGATTATGCAGCTTGCTTCAGTGGAAAGCACTGTGATGATGTGGCGGTGCATCAATAAACAGGGTGCCTCTCAAAGCAGGACAGAACGCTAAGAAATAGGGCTGATCAGCAGTAATTACTGTGATGCTTCATGCAGTACAGGGCATTGACTCCTGGGACTTTGGGCCGAATGGGAGAAGTAGCAGTTGATGTTCCCCATTGTGAATGCCTCAGTGCCTTGAACCAATGATGAGTTTAATCGAGATGGGAATTCACTATATATAAGGCTTTTTCTTCCTTTCTTTCACTTCCCCCCCCCCGCCCCAGCTCCCCCTTTTCCCCCTGTCTCCAAGTTAAGAATGTGAAGCAGAATGCAGAAAACAAATTATTCAGGATGCTGAGCAGGCTTTCTGTTTTCTATTTTTTGCTGAGTACTTCACGTTCATTTTCCCTTAAAACGCAAATAATTGAATAAAGGGATGCTCATAGCAACCATATTTATGCAAACGTACCCGCCAGGTTGAGGAAGATGCCCATATACCAAGTTAAGGAAGTGGAATTGCTCTAAGGCAGACCTGCAGAAACTAAGGTACACTAAAACACATAACAGGAGGGGAAATGCAGCTAAAAAGGCAACTAGTTAGCAGCTGCCACTATGACCTTTAACTGCATCCATGGTAACTGGGCTAAAGATGGTGTTCCATTTTATTATTCTCACACCCACAACGTTAAGCCTATGAATCCCACTGCAATTTAATGGCTGAAATAAGAAGGCAGATCTGTGTTCATTGGACCAGTGCCGACATCCTCTTAGCTAATGAGTGCAATAAACATTTTCATGCCAGGAAACCAATGCAAGTGGAAATATTATGCCATGCAGAAATCTAACTCCCAAACACAAAGAAATGGTCAGTAAAGTCAGTCCTTTATGATAATTTGCATACACGGTAATTTTTCAGGTTTTAGGCCATGCATCTTTGAAGCAGGAAGATATGCTTTAATACTGTGAAGTGCAACAGTGTTCACTTTATATTAAGAATCATGGGAAGAATTATGTATTCCACAGTTAACGACTATTACTGCCTCCGATTATTTTCCTAAAGAAATCTTATGTTTTTAAATAGTACTTTTTTTCTTTCATGAGCCTAAAATGTATTTCATCCATTTGCATGTTGTGTACAGTACCACCAACTGAGAAAAAGACAGTAAAATAGTGAACTATTTTAACAAGAAAGAGGGCTTTGTGCTAACTTTTGGTGTTATTGTAATTCAACTCATAGAGCTTTTCTTAGGAATCAGTGATGACAGTATCATATCTTCATCATGTGATCTGAAAGCAAGACATATATCATCCTTACATGGGCTGAAGAACCAGAGCAATGACAAAAGCAGTTGAAAGGAGCCACGCTAGATGTGTCTTTGAATTTTCAAGCACTTCCACTTCTAAAGTTCTGTGGCAACCTGTTACATCAACAATGAGAGGTAGAGAGTGGAGCTAACACTTGATTTGTAAGCCTGTACCTGGCAAAAACAGTATGGCTGAGGAGTAGATGTAATTATTTTAAAAACATAAATATAACAAGTCAGTCACATTGAGCTGTTCAGTCATTTACCTGTCTCACTCCTCAGCCTCCCCTGACGAAGGAGCATTGTTGTAATAACACAAGAGACCAGTCTGAAGAAGAAAACTCAGAATGCATAAATGTGCAGTTGGGAAACGAAGGTCGCCAAAATCTCCTTGAACTCTTGAGTAAACTCACTGCATTGCTTCAATGTGGTGCAAAGACATAAAACTACTTGAGTACTTTCATAAAGAGCTTTATGTGAAATATCCCTGTCTCTCACAGTCAACTTCTCCATCTCAAAATATCCAGAATTTTATTTTTGCTAGAATGTTAGCTTGGCATAAGGAGAGAAGGCTTAATGACTTCTCCTGACAAGAACTACATGTATTTTTTTTCCTTATGGAATACTGCCAAATATCCTTTGTAATAAAAAGCCTGAACTATTTTGCTAACAGAAGCTGCTTGTTCTGGTAACTGGAAAGGTCAGGCAGAAAATAATTTTGGTGTTTCTTATCTTTTAAAATAATGTCACTTTTTATCATTACGGTAACATTTTTGGACAACAAAGAAAAGAGAAAACAGAAGATGTGATACACCAGACCACCAGGTGCACTATTTCTTAAAAGACATTAGGTTACAAATTCTATTAGCCAATTATACCAAAGACTGAAAATGTCACAAAAGCCAGTGAAATCTCCCTGGTAACGTTCAGAAATAATATGCTTTGGATCATACTGTATATTAATTGACAACTGTCAATTTAGAAAAGAAGTCCTCCAAAATCTTTGATGCAAGATAATTTAGAAGTTGAAACACACTGTTCCTACCATTTAATATCTTTGAGCGAAAAGGCTTTTGACATGTTAACTAATGCAATGGAACAAGTGCTCCTCTCATTTCCCTATTACAGTACGGGACTCCTCTGAGTGTCTTTGATAAATGTAACAAGAAGTAAGGAGGTGTATAACTGGCTTATTTAGTTAGGAAGTATATGCAATTATAACTATTGCACTACATAACAATAGAGAAAAGTGAGATTTTTGTGTCATAAATATTGTACACTGATATGTGCAGTATTTCTTTTAGTTAAAATGGGCATTTGAATAGACATTGATTTTCAATATTGTCTAATCTGCTTTTCTGTCTGGGCCTGTAGCACAGCATGATTCAGAGGAAGCTATGAATGAGTAGCCCTTACAGGATAAAAGGTCTGTTGAACTGCATGTTAGTTGTCTTTTGCTCCTCTGTTTGTGTTCGGAGTTTTAATTTAGTTGGCTTTTGTTTTTGTATTATTTGTGTGTGTGTCTTGGTTTGAGCAGACAGAAAGATATTTTAACACCCTCCCTCTCTTCAAAGGAGTAAAATAAAACCACTTTATTTATATTGGAAATTTAAATAGAAACACTATACACATATATACAAAAATACAAAATACACAAATTCACATTCAGCCTTGGCCCAGTTCTCTGCCTGGGCTTTTTCCCAAAACCTCACTAGGCCAAAACCTTCCAAAACCTTTTCCCCAACTGCACCAAAAAACAGGCATTAATGCTTGTCCCCCCCCACGCCTCCCTGTCCCCCAGCTTAGGCCAAAATTATGCAGCAAAATTAGCCAGGCTGCTGAAGACTGAAAATGTACCCTGCAATACCAAGCAAGAGATAATGGCCCATACCAGGAGCAGAGAGAGGAAGAAAAAGGCAGAATTGGCCATGCAGCCAGTTTATATAGAAGATGAATATTATGGGATGGAATAACATCATTTCCTGTGTCCACCCCCTGGACTATCTGGTCCTTGGAGGACTTTAAACTGGTTAGGACACCAGTGTTTGGTTTTGGTGAGTTTTGGTTGGTGGGGTTTTGTCCTTTGTTTTTGTTCATTTGGGTTTTTTACTTTCTTTCTTTTTTTTTTTTTTTTCTTTTTTTTTTTTAATTTGTTTTGGATATATTTTTTTCTTTTACACTGCATGGAAGACATTCACAATGCCTAGCTTCAGGCTTGAGTGGCTCCCAAATATCTGAGGAAATCTCCACTGGGCAATGCTGGCTAGCAATACTCCCTTCTTGATTCCACTGGGCTCCCAGATTCATCAGCTATGGAGGATGCTTGCTCCTACGCTATGAATGCATCTCAGCAGTCAAGGCTCTAGCTCAAATCTTTGTGCTTTTGTCTGGGGCCCAGCTGGAAGTCTCTCATCTTAAGGATAATCAGAAGTTGTACCTATCAGTTTTCTCTATGTAATGCCAGCGAGTCAAGGGAGCTCTGGTATTTAGACAAATTCCTGACCCTGGGTAAAGGGTGTGTTAGAGTGTCAAAGTCATAGCTGATCAAATAATATGAATCTGCTTCATCAGAAACATTTAAGGCCTAAATTTTGACCTGTCTAAATTAACACCCTGTAGAAAATGAGACTAGATATCTAAATAAATAGTAAGCTACGTATCTTTGTTGGCCTTAATGAATTGTGTGTATGTTAGTTGTTTGGCACAGCATGGGTGGGGATTTATGGACCTGAAAACCTTGCGTTGGAGGTTTACACTTCTCAGTTGTTGGCAGAATACGTTTGAAGGTGATTCAAAGACAAATCTGCCCTAAAAAAGAAAAAAGTCTTAAGCAGTGCAGACTTCACCAACTGGTGCCATTGGACTCTGGGGAAGAGATTAGTTCCTGAACCTCTTCTAATTAACAGCACAGACACAGACTAGAAACACTGCTGTATATTGCCTCAGATCAGCTGCTGACTTTTTTCAGTCATTTTGCTGAAGAGCAGAACACAAGTTAACCATACCAAGACTGGGAAGCCTTATGAACTTGCTCAGTAAATCTTTATAATAATGCTGAAACAAAATTAAATAGAAAATGAGAAGATGGTGCCACAGATGTGAGGAAGACATTCTGCTGGGAAATATTTCTGACTCTGAAAGCAAAAGAAGGCAGAAATACTGTTCTTGAAACTTAAGTTGCACAATAAATTTGAAGATACTGATTTCTCTGTTATGGAACAATGGCCACTGGGACCTCATTCTGTTAGGTCAAGGCATTTTACAGAGTAGGCTTCATGTCATGGGTGGGATAGGTAGTGTCTTTGGCTGCAGAGTAGAAGGGGCATCCAAAATGGCATTACTAACAAAAGACTTTGTGTTGACAAATATGATGCAGACCTAAGCTATTTATATCCCAGGAGATCTTATAAAGTGTAGAAAATAATAGAAGCAGCTGTAAGAACCAAACAAAGATGGATCCCAAAGAGCTACAGAGTGATATTTTTAACTTTTACACACAAATAAAATAATCTCTATATACTGCAGAACTTTCACAAAGCTGAGGCAGTAAAACTGCTCCCTATGATGTTGAAGGTGTAGACTTCTTAATAAATGTTTCTGTTTCGAATCTGCAAAAGTAAAATGATATATGTATGTGTTTGTTCTACGAATAAATGATTTTTTGTTGTTTGGCAACCAAAGCAATATATTTAATTTCAGGTACATTTAAACAGATTATTATTTTTTTTAAAATTCAGCATATAGAAGAAGAACTTTGCTTGAGGTGTCAGTAGCCCAATGTGTATGTAGGTACGTAAACAAGGTGGTGGAAACTCAGAAGAAGAGTTTATCCCAGAATTCCTTTATCTCGATGCCTAAGACATTTCTTGTAAGAAAAGGGAACAGCATTCTCCTCATCAGTCAAAAAGAGGTGATCTGAGTTTTCCTTTCCCACTTCGTAGGTGATTGGTATGTGGATCTAAAAATGTAAGAAATCAGATTTCCCATCTGTTTTGGCACGACATTTGAATCCTGCTGTACCTGTTTGCCTTACAACTGTTGATCCAGTTCATTCCAGACTCTTGAATTAATTTCTATCAGTCAAAACTAATGTCTTTAGGTAAATTAACCATTCCAAGGTGAAAAAACCCTTACCCCTACTTTTATCTCATAAAGATAATGAAAGGGATTCCCATAAGCAATCAAAAAAGGTGTTGAACAACAAAAAATAATGATTAAGATTCTGAAATCAGCTGTGCTGGATGACCAGCATGTAAGAATTCCTAAGAATAGCTGGAGAAATGTTCAGTGTAATGATAATAATGATCAGTTATCAACAATTATGAACAATATGTGACATACAAGAAATTCTATAGTAGGCAACTAGACATTGTTACTTGTCAGACCCCTTCCCCTGTGGTTACTCATGCAAAATAATACAAAGCTGACATGGGATGTTTCTCCCCTGATTCCACAAGGCCTGGTACTAGAGGAATAATTCCAAGTTTTTGTATTACCAGTTCTGAAGTCAGTGTGAAATTACTCCTGGAAGCATTTATACATAAATCAGTGGTAAACTGTGGGGATGTAAAAGATTGTTGAGTCAATGAGATTATTAAAAAAAAAAAAGATGATTTAATACAGACCAATCCTAAATTACCTTTCTAGAATCTAGGATGAAAACCACAGAACTGAAAAATGTGAAAGCAGCAGCTTAAAAATATGGAGGATTTATACTAGATAAACAACAAAACAATAGCTCAGAATTGAATGATGCAGCAAAAAACCCAGCACGATTGCTGAACAGTCAGTGAGGGAGCAGGACAGATGATCTTTCTTTTATAATTTGGGGAGGACCATGCCGCAGTATTGTATCTACTCTGCAGTCCACAGAAGCAACTGGAAAAGGTTGAGAGGAAATGCAGGAATGTTTTTAAAACAGGAGAAAATACCTTCTGGTGAGAGATTTAAAGAGTTGGATCTTTTTGTTTAAGAGGCAGAAGACTGAAAGGTGACTTGCTTATGGCATATATACCTTCTCAGGCAGAAAGTAATGGATATGAAAGGACTTTGTAATCTAGTGGAGAAAGGCATAATAAGAACCAAAGGCTGGAGCCTGAAGCCAGAGGAATTCAAATTGGAAATAAGGCACATACTTTTAATGCTGATAGCTATTAGCTATCAGAACATATTATAGAGGGAAGTGGTGGGTTTCTCATCTCCTGAGATCTTCAAATCAAGATTAGATGCCTTCTAGGAAGATATACTTTAGCTGCAGAGAAATGATTTGGCTCAAGGTAGGGATAACTGTGTGAAAGATAAGTGTCTGTGATCGAGAAGAAAGCAGATTAGATGATCTAAGGGTTCCTTTTTGCTTTTTACACTACGAAATTTTGAAAACCTTCAGTAAATGCCCAGGAGTTAATCTGAGTCCACCACCTCAGATTTAGCCAAATCAGATTACTGGTGCATTGAAGTGCAATTCATACCCCATCCCTCACTCATATCTTTTGCAGGGTTTTCCCAGGGGGAAGTCAGATTTATTGCTGTTTACTTTCCTTCAGGATTCTGATAAGGCAATGCTCTGTGATGGAGAAATTAATGAGACTGATTCAAAGATGTGCAATCACTGTTTAAACTTTCATTCACACTTAATTTCTAGAAGACCTCCAAAGAGACATCATTGTCTCTGGCAAGTACTTCTAGGGTTGAGGAATGGCAAAATGCAGAAAGGTTGTGTTCACTGTAACACCTACTAATTATATCATTTATATGGCTTTGATTTGCAGTCTTCACTCCCCAAATACAGACAATTACTGAAAAATCCTTGATTTATACATAAATAAAGGTGACAAAGAGAACTGTTTTCTAACTTGTGCCATCCACACATAGGAAGAGAAAATTCTGGAAATTTGTTAAGTTAAATATGTGAAAGGATGCTGTATATTTCACATAGGGAAACAACATGAGAATATCTTTTGCCTGATCCTGCCTTTCTGTATTAGACAACTGGTATAATTCACTTGTGGGATTTGTATTTGAAAAGGGTAGCAAGAAAAGCAGGCAGTACTCTAGAATTTCACAGTTTCGGTAATATGGCATGCATTTATCTCAGATATTGACTTAACATTAAGGGTTTAAAGCCTGCTTTTATGATAATGAGTATAATAGAAAAAGAATGTCCAAGGTAAAAAATATTGGTTTCACAGAGCAAAAGAGGAAAAGAAAAAGTATTTGCATAATTGCAAACAAGTAAGAACAAGTGACATTATGGTGCAAAAAGATAAATATATGCAGAACAGTTCTATGGACTTTTTTTTGACTTGAACTGTTCAAGTTGGAAGTTGTCACCATAGACTCCTTCTACTGTCAATGGAGAGATGTAAGTGCTTTTAAAACATGATTCAGTTGACCTGCTTTAGCCATCAGCTTCAGGATGAGATGAATCACAGCCTAAACATGCCTATTTCTCTCCACTGGTTATGAAAAGAGTCCAGGATGACAATGTCAGATGTAGATGTTGCAGTTATAGATTTTTTTATTTGGTCAGATGAATCCCACTGTTAGAGCCTATAGATTCTGACATATCTTCACTTTTTCCCATGATCTCTTATTTCAAAAACAGCTAGTATGGACAAATAGAGAAGATAGACATACATTTGTATCAGGTGCAATTTACTGTAGAATACCTGGAAAAATTGACTTTATATATGTCAAATGTTGACATTTTGATAAAAAAACCAACCAACCAACCAAACACCACCACCCCCTACCCCCACCCCATCCCCCCCAACAAAAGCCCCACAGCAGCCAAAATACCTCATCAGAGAAAGAAAATATTTCTGTGTAGAAATACTGACATGTGACCTCATGGGAGTAACAGGTCAGTGTTTCAGGCTTCCAGTCTTCTCTGCAGGGCAGTCTTTACCTGGACTACATATTCCACCAGGATTCCTCCTGGTGCCTTCTGTTGGTGATCCTGGTGGTGTCTCTTGGGATTCCCATGATGATGACAAATCACAAGATATAAGCCCAGCCAAGCCGTCAGAACAAGTTGGAGGAGATTTGGAGCACAATGTAGCCACATTACACTTTCTGCAAGGTGTAAAGGTGGCATACTTTTAATAGATGTATATGGACTTTTGATGGGTTCATAGTAAGTTAATGTTTTAAACAAAAGACATTTTTTAAAAAGAAAGAAGACGGCTCAGAATTAAGAACACTTCTTCTCAACATACAGATTGGTTATGTAGTGTTCGAGGAAAGCCAAATTACAATTGTACACGTTCCTTATTTTGCTGCTGTTTTTTAAATGCTCTTTGTTCAGTTAAGTCCCCACACACTTTCATGAGCTTATGATAATATTTTGCATTTCTCCCTTCCCTTCCCTTCCCTTCCCTTCCCTTCCCTTCCCTTCCCTTCCCTTCCCTTCCCTTCCCTTCCCTTCCCTTCCCTTCCCTTCCCTTCCCTTCCCTTCCCTTCCCTTCCCTTCCCTTCCCTTCCCTTCCCTTCCCTTCCCTTCCCTTCCCTTCCCTTCCCTTCCCTTCCCTTCCCTTCCCTTCCCTTCCCTTCCCTTCCCTTCCCTTCCCTTCCCTTCCCTTCCCTTCCCTTCCCTTCCCTTCCCTTCCCTTCCCTTCCCTTCCCTTCCCTTCCCTTCCCTTCCCTTCCTTCTTCTCTGGGTCTTCTGTTTTCTCTCTTTCCCTGTTGTTGAAGGACTGTGGATAGTGCTAATAAACTTAACATTCAGTTTACCAATTTTTTTTGTTAGAAAAAGATATTTCCCAGTATGGAGAAGAGCATGGGAATACACAAACAAATTAGATCTGTGTGACAGGTTGTCAAGTGAAACTTGAATGCAAAGATATGCGTAGGTTAAGTTCAGAAATATCTTTGAAGATGAAACTTATGCATAACATTTCTGTAGCTAACATATTTTGAACTTACAGAGGCTGTGTTACTCACATGCATGAAATAGTAACTTTTGTGAATGGTCTAAACAAATTTTGCTACTCAAGAAGCCAGAAATTCCTACTCCTATTTCCAGCTGGAGAGAACTGAAAGGGAGAAAAGCTAATTTTACTGTGTCCTTTTTACAGCAATGTCAACTTTAAGAAGGAGAAGACCAAAGACTGAACAGCCTCTGAGGTTTTGACTTTCTTCAGAGAGCTCTGATGATGTTGCATTGTCAGAAAAATTAAGGCAGAGAAATAGGCTACTCTTAGTTTTATTTGGAATTTAAATATACCTGCTTACAGTAGTATATGATACAATACTAGTAAAAAATTAGGCTTTAATCATATGCATATCAGACAAACAAAAGCTATAGTGACATAACAATGAGCTCAAACCTGAGGACATTTGAAAAAAAAAAAAAAAAGCCCTTTAAATATGCATAATGACTTGTACTTGATTACATATTCACATATTATTTATTTTAGCAGATGTCACCTGTCATTTCCTCAAATCTCTGTTCCCTTTCTCTACAACTTCCAAGAAGCCACAGACTTCTCAGTTCAAGGTCTTCTCCACAGGTGTTTTTTTTTTACCCACCTCCATTTTCACTCATTGTAGCAAAATCCCTTAACAATCCACCATGAGAATCTCTGTTCACAGTAACAGTCTCATCTCAAAATTTTTCATCTTACTTAGTCCCGGTCCTCATCTCAGTTCCACCCATGAAGATCCTTATCCAATCTATTTTTACTCATTTCTATTCTGGTTTTACTGGCAATATTTATTGCCTGACTCCCTACCTCTGAGGATAAGGGCTTTCAACCTTCTTCCTTAGTACTCCGCCCAGATTCTTTTTTCTAGCCTTTTCCTCTTCTTGTGACTTTAGAATCATAGATTTGTTTATGTTGGAAAAGACCTCTAGGAACATCGAACCCAGCTGTCGACCTAACAGTACTGTGGCCGTTAAACTAAGTCCTGAAATGCCATGTCTATATGCTTTTTTTGAATGTTTCCAAAGACAGTCACTCCACCTCCCTGGGCAACCTATTGCATGCCTGACCACACTTTCAGTAAAGGAATTTTTCCTAATATCTAATCTAAACCTCCCCTAGCACAGTTTCAGGCCATTTCTTCTTGTTCATAGCACTGTGGAACCATGCCTAAAAGGGAAGGGGGACCCAGGGCAGCTGATCCATATTCATTGGTCACCTTCTCTGTGTCCAGGAGCAAAGTATACCAACAAAGAGGAAGAGAGGAAAGAAAGTTAGGAGACTTTCCTGGATGAGGAAGATGTTCCTAGGCACACTGTTGCACAAAAAGAAACTCTACAAGCACAGCTAGAATGGGGGCATATAAGGAAGTTGTCCAAGCAGCAAGAGACCTGGTTAGAAAAGCTAAAACTCAGAATTAAATCTAGCCAGGGAGATCAAGGGGAATAGCAAAAGTTTCTAGAAGTAGAGCAATGGCAAAAGGAAGACTAGGGAAAGTGTGGGTCCCCTCAGAAAGGAAACAGGTGAACTGGTGACAAGTGATGTGGAGAAGGCTCAGGTTCTCAATACTTTCTTTACCGCAGTCTTCATTGGCAAGGGCTCCAACCACACTCCTGAAATCACAGAAGATAATGGCAGGGACTGGAAGAAGGAACAGCTCATTGTAAGTGAAGATCAGGTTCGTGACCACCTGAAGAAACTGAGAGCGTACAAGTCTATGGAACCCGATTGCATATATCCATGGGTACTGGGGGAACTGGCATATGAGGACCCTATCTGGACTACTGTGTCCAGTTCTGGAGCCCTATTACAAGAACGATATGGACATGCTGGAAGGCCACAAGGATGATCAGAGAATGGATTCAAGATAGAGGAGGGGAGATTTAGATTAGATGTTAGATAGAAGTTCTTCACCATAAGGGTGGTATGATGCTGGAACAGGTTGCCCAAAGAGGTGGTGGAAGTCCCATCCCCAGAATTTTTTAAGATCAGGCCGGATGCGGCTCTGAGCAACCTGACCTAGAGGAAAGTGTCCCTGCCCATGGCAGTAGGGTTGGAACTAGATGATCCTTGAGGTCTCTTCCAAGCCTGACAATTGTGTGATTCTGTTTTATCACTTTATACTAAGGAGAAGAGATCAACATGTACCTCACTGCAACCTCCTTTCAGGCAGTTGAAGAGACAAATGGATTTTCCACTCAGCCTCCTCTTCTCCAGACTAAGCAATCTCAGTTCTCTAAGCCACTCCTCACACAACTTGTTCTCTAGACCAGCTTTGTTGTCCTCCTCTGAACACACTGGAGCAACTAAATGTCATTCTTGCAGTTAGGGGCCCAAACCTGAACACAGAAGTTGAGGTGTGACCTCACCAGTGCTGAGTACAGGGGCAAATCACTTTCCTACTCCAGCTGGCCACACGATGTCTGATACAGGCCAGGATGCTGTTGGCCTTCTTTGCCACCTGAGCATGCTGCTGGCTCATATTCAGATGTCTGTCAGTCTGCACCCCCAGGTCCTTTTCTGTGAGGCAGCTTTGCAACCACGCTCCCCCACATCTGTAACACTGCATGGGGTTGATGTGACCAAAGTGCAGGACCTGGCACTTGGCCTTGATAAACTTCATAAAACTGACCTTGACCCTTTGATCCAGCCTGTCCAAATCCCTTTGGAGAGCTTTCTTACAATCAACACTCCCACCCAGTTTTGTGTCATCTGCAAATTTACTGAAGGTGCATTCCTGTATCTTCTCCTTTGCTTGGTCCCATGTCTTTCTCTTTCTCACCAAAATTTAGTTTGCTGTCACCCAAAGCAATGAGCTTTTCATCATCAGATAGTAATCCCAGCCTTTTAATGCCTCCTATCACCAAGAGGTCTCAGTGATTCTTTCTCTGACTAATTGTCCTAGTTACCTTTGTGCTCCTAGAGAGTTATTAGTCTACCAGGCATAATTTTTAATTCCTTCTCACAAATCTGAATTGTTTGTTTGTTTGACTGTTTCTCTCTCCACATTAGAATATGGTGGCTACCTTCTCAGTGCTACAAGATACAGTACAAAAATAAGAGAGCAAGTCTATCTGCTTTCCATACTGCAGGTCCTGCCTGACCAACCTGATCTCCTTCTATGGTCAGGTGACCCGCCTGGTGGATGTGGGGAAGGCTGTGGATGTAGGACTTCAGCAAGGCCTATGAAACTGTTCCACACAACAAACTCCTGGACAAGCTGGACAGATGGGCAGAGTCCAACGGCATGAGATTCAACACATCTGAGTGCTGGGTTCTGCATATTGGCCACAACAACCCCATGTAGTGCTACAGGCTGGGGTCAGAGTGGCTGGAGAGAGGCCAGGCAGAAAGGGACCTGGGGATACAGGTTGATAGTAGGCTGAACATGAGCCAGCAATGTGCCTAGGTGGCCAAGAAGGCCAATGGAATCCTGGCCTGGATCAGGAATAGTGTGGCCAGCAGGAGCAGAGAAGTCATTCTGCCCCTGGACTCAGCACTTGTTAGGCCACACCTAGAGTACTGTGTCCAGTTGTGGGCCCCTCAGTTTAGGAAAGATGTTGAGTTGCTGGAATGTGTCCAGAGAAGGGCAACGAGGCTGATGAGGGGTTTGGAGCACAAGGCCTATGAGGAGAGGCTGAGGGAGCTGGGGTTGCTTAGCCTGGAGAAGAGGAGGCTCAGGGGAGACTATCTTGTTGTCTACAACTACCTAAAGGGAGGTTGTAGCCAGGTGGGAGTTGGTCTCTTCTCCCAGGCAGCCACTACCAGAACAAGAGGACAGAGTCTCAAGATGTGTCAGTGGAGTTTTAGGATGGATGTTAGGAAGAAGTACTTCACAGAAAGAGTTATTGGCCATTGGAATGGGCTGCCTGGGGAGGTGGTGGAGTCACTGTCTCTGGAGGTGTTTAAGAGGAGACTGGATGGGGTGCTTGGTGCCATATTTTAGTTGCTTAGATTGTGTTGGGTGATAGGTTGGAACTGATGATCTTGAAGATATTTTCCAACGTGGTTAATTCTATTCTATTCTATTCTATTCTATTCTATTCTATTCTATTCTATTCTATTCTATTCTATTCTATTCTATTCTATTCTATTCTATTTCTTTGAATGGACTAACTCCCTGAAGGTTAGGGAATATCTGGGAAGCAGCTTTTCTGAACAACATCTAGGAGAAAACAGGCTGAATATGAGTCAACAGTGTGCCCTGGTAACCATGATAGCTAATGGCATCTTGGGCTACAGTAGCAAGATGAAAGTTTAGACCAGATAGTCTTCTAATTCTATGCTAGCTATGTTAACGGTATGTTGAGAAAAAATATTATTTCCTTTTATTTGGCCACATCCAGATATTGTGTTCAGTTTTAGGGACCCAACGTAAGAAAGATAAAAATAAGTATAATCCAAATGCTAGAGCACATGCCCTATAAGAAATATCTATGGCAGATGGTTTGTTCAGTCTCAAGAGGTGGCTGCAGGGGGACCACATAGGTGACTTTCAACATTTATTAGTAGGCTATTAGGATGGCAGAACAATGTTTATTACTGAAGCGTATGGCAAGAGAACAAGAGATAATAAAATTAACTGTAATGGGGGAGGTTCTGACAAGATATAAGGAAAAGACTTTTAACTGTGAAGAAAATGAATCACTAGTGTAGGTTGGACAGAGAGTCTGTGGAATCCATCGTTGGAGGTTTTAAAGGCCTGATGGGAAAAATTTCTGAGTAATCTGAATTCTGAATTAATTTCTGACCTTTGGTCAGGAGGTTGGAATAGGAACTTTGTAAAGACCTTTTCAATCTACATGATTACATAATTTTGTGAAACCTCTGTTGAAAATATTTTCCCCCAAATTCCTTACTTGTTCATGTTGGTATGGTTCTCTATTATATCAACACCATGTATCCTTTTAAAATTTCAAGCCTTTGCTCTCAGCCACAGAAGACTTGAAGCACTTCAAAGGGAAAACTACCAGATTTTTTTTTTTTCAATGTGTACAAACCAAGATTTTCTCCCTGGACTCGTTGGCTACTACTGAGTGATTTTGTCTTAAATACTTGAAGAGAGGAAAATGATATCTGAGGCAAAGTGAACATCCAAAAAAAAAAAAGTAAAAAAAAAATTCTGATTCTCTCATCTACCACTGGTAGTACCAAAGCTGTGGTTAATCCATCATGACTATTGTGTAAAGTCAGCTCCCCACAGAACCAGACAGACATCACAAATTCAAAACCAGGCAAGCTGCCAAACACTAATTCATTTTCAGTGGGAATGCCATGGTTTGGCAAATCAAGAGGTAAATCAGAATATACTCTATTTTGTCATCTGTTCTTAATGCACTATGTTGTTTTATAAGTGGTTTTATATGGAATTAACGGTTCAGTGTATTGGCCAATTGTGAAAATTGTCACAGAATCGCAGAATGTTAGGGGCTGGAATACACCTTAAAAGATCATCCAGTCCAACCCCCCCTACCAGAGGAGGATCACTTAGAACAGAGCACACAGAAATGGATCCAGGCAGGTTTTGAATACCTCTAGGGAAGGAGACCCCACTACTCCCCTGGGCAGCCTGTTCTAGTGTTCCATCATCCTCACAGTGAAGTATTTTTTCCTCATGTTTACATGGAACTTATCATCCATAATCCCATTATTATATTTTTCTCCTTCCTCTGTACCCATGCACTTCCTTAAAAACAATTTTATTGCTGACCTGCAGTAAAATTTTGCTCTGACATGCTCTCTTAGCTAAGAGATGAATGGTGACATATTCTAGTAGCAAAGCTAGTAGAAAATGAAAACAATGTTACATCTATTCGTAGAGGACAACCACCACCACTACCAGGAAAAAACCAACAAACAAAAAAGGTAGCACAGTGCTTTTTGTCATATTTTATTTAACAGAAAGTGGAAGTTATAGCAATGTTAGTTAAACTTGAAAGCCTGAGTTGTTTGGTTTTGGTGTTGTTTGTTTTGGGTTTTTTGGGGGGGGCGGACTAATTAAACGACTACTGAAAAACAAATTGTAGAAAAAATTAAGCTGTAATATGATGGTAAGTATCTCAAAAATGGAATACAACAAGGAAAGAAAAACTAAAATATAATAGCCTAGAGAAGTAATTTCCTAAATGAACTCTGCCAGTATTGAAGAGGAAGGGAAAACATAGAGGGATACTTGCCTGAATGAATAATTATCAAAACCAGAATGTTGATCAAACTTGTGATGCCACAAATGAACTTTACATACAGAAGATCCTTTTGGAATTAAGAAACTGTGTGCACTCTAGGGCTGATAGCTGATGTCAACATTTTCATTCTGTATTTTCTGAAGAAGCCAAGAGGGCAATCATTTTGCAAGGCATCTGGAATAGGAAGAGTTACAGCAGAAGTACCCAGATAGATCTACAGATTTATGGGCACCAGTTTTCAGGCCTGGAATAGGAATTGGAGTTCTTTATATCAGAAGGGGCACGTGAGAAACAGTTGCAGATTCCTGAAAAGAAGAGTGAAAAATCAGTAAAATCTGCTGAATTTCTACTAACTTGAGGTTGTCACATTGCCTCTGCCAAAAGTATTCACCTGCAAAGCATGAAGACTCCATCAGAAAACTCTCTGTTCCTTGTAATTTCATCCCATATGAAATTGAAAACTGTGCCTCTCATTGAATTTCTGTCTAAAATATAACTCAGTAGGGTTCTGCTCATTCACACCAGTATCTTACTTGCACATTTCTGACTCACTTCACTTCATATTGAAGGGTCATTTCAGGGTAGTGTCATGCAAAGTCCTCTCTCACTGGATATTTCCTGGTGGTCATTGACTTTGATTAGTTCTTGTAGACTAGGAGTTTTGAAGGAGGGGTAAGTGCATGGTTTGCCTCAAGTATATACTGTTCATGCAACCATCCACATCACTGTAGTTGCTAGCTAGTTCACCATTTCCTGAGGCCTGGATAAAAATATTTCCTCTACCACAAGAACCCTAGGGAAATAAAAAAACATAAGAAAACAAAACTGAACTTCCCACGCAGACCTTTTATTTTAAACAGCCAGTGATATATTTCTGCCAAACTTAGAAGGTGTTTTTCATTATGCAGCTTTCAACTACCATGGAATTAATATAGAAAAACTTGTGTTCTTCAGGAAGCCCTGTCATACATCTGCAAAATAAGGTTCTTTTTATGTACCTACACATTAACATTGACATCCACTCCCTCATTTAATTAACAACATTTGAATGCTGTTTCCTTTCATGTAGAAATTTTATTTTTTAATCCTAAACTGATCTCTTACTTTGGATGGAGATGTATTTGGAAAATGTCAGGATTTGTCCAGCAGAAGAAAACAGAAACATTAAGGGGTTCCTTTTAAACTTGAGATTTTTGAAACCTGAATCCGGACATCCCTGGTGAGTTTTGAAAAAGCAACTCCAAAACCAAAAACCTGAAGTGGGAGCAGAACCTCTAGATTTTGACTTGAGGGGAGAAGTTTCTAAAGTTTTTGGTTGTTTCTTTCAGTGATTTCAAAGCTAACCTGCTGGGTCTAGGAACTTTCATGTCTTTAGGACACTGGTAGCAACTTTAAATAGTTGTGGTTGCTCCTGTAGGTATGCACACTGGATAATCTAGAGCATGTATTACATATCTGCCAAGGAGCTGAATTCCAAAAGTTAAAACTGCATTAGTAATGTTTAACAGCCAGATAAAAGATATCTGGTAGAAAAGTGCAACCCAGTGCTCACAAACTACTTGAATTTCTTTAATAAAGCTAATAAATTCATGAATATTAAAGTGAGTCCTGGGTCATATATCCTTATGTAAGATTTGCCTCCTGTATGAGGTAAATGATGTCATAGAATCATAGAATAGTTAGGGTTGGAAGTGACCTCAAGGATCGTCTAGTTCCAACCCCCCTGCCATGGCCAAGGACACCTCACACTACATCAGGTTGCTCAGAGCCACATCCAGCCTGACCTTAGAAACCTTCAGGGATGGGGCTTGTATCACCTCCCTGGGCAACCTGTTCCAGTGTCTCACCACCACCATGGGGAAGAACTTCTTCCTAACATCAAATCTGAATCTACCCATTTCTATTTTTTTTCCATTCCCCCTAGTTCTCTCACTACCTGACACCCTGAAAAGTCCCTCCCCAGCTTTCTTGTAGGTCCCTTGCAGATACTGGAAGAGCCTTCTCTTCTCCAGACTGAACAGCCCCAACTCCCTCAGTCTGTCCTCATTGGAGAGGTGCTCCAGCCCTCTGAAGAGTTATTAAAAGGGAGAAAAGATGAGATGTGAGGTTGGATCACAAGGGAAAGGCAAACATTTTGGGAGGTGTGTTAGTCTTTCAGTACTTTGTCTAGAGAACCGTTAGATAATATATAAATAGTTGTGGGTTTTTGTTTGTTTGCTTGTTTTGTACTTTAATGAAATATTTCATCTATATTTTAACAGAGGTATAGGTAATTATTTTTTCTCTTTACAATAAGCCTAATCCTTTCTAGTAATTTGTCTGGTGATTAATATATATAAGTATCATAGTAAGATAGAAGATCAATTTTGCAGATGGAAGAAAAATAACTTTTTTAGTAGCTCTGGAATAAGGTACCAAGATATGTCTTAAAAAATCCCTAATACAAATATAAAATTTGTTCCAAATAATTTTCTTCTTTAATTAGTGAAATTATTTAAGTAGAATATTTCCATGTGAAATTTCCTATGAGTTGAGATTTTAAAAGAGCAACTACAAGATAACTTTAAACCATATTCTTTCCAAAATTGTTTTCAAAGTATCAGGAAGAAATGCTTTTTAAATAGTTGTTTATATCCAAGTGAAGAAATACAATTTTTGAATGGGTGTGCGAGCAATATCAAAATGTTATTCTGAAGTTTTACTTTTGGCTGAAATCTTGGCACGTTTACTAGCATGTATTACCTTTCTCCCTCTCTCACCAGTCCCCAAATGCAGTTGCCTCGAAAAGAAGACATACTGCACTGTTTCCCAAATAAAAGTACTTCTGATCAACTAGGTCAGCAGCAGCTTCTATATTTTTGAAACAAAACCTGCAAAGAAAAATAAAAATCTTACAGGTACCAGATTATCCCTTTGCTGCCTACATTAATGTTAAATCAATCCTGCAAACATCACGTCTTAGTTTTGGAAAATATATATTAATTGGGTGTATGTCAGGAATAAAATCCAGAAATTCACTTTTAATATTTCTTAAATCAAAAGCTTCTTGTTCTTAACAGCTAACCCATTTAGATATTCCTTCTCTCTTTCTCTTCCAAAAGTTAGTTCCTTCTTGTGGTGGTGAGAGAAAGTTCAGTTCTCCCTCCCCCACAAAGAAACCACAGCTAACTCAGTTGGAGGAGCAAAGATGAATCAAAGCTATATTTACAAGCAGGATGAAATGCAATGAATATATACACAGTATACAATATTAACAATATATACAGAAATACACAGCAAAGAAAGTAATACAGAACAAAACTCCCTCCTCCAGCCAGAAGAGGGTTCCCCCCTTGTACCCCCCACCTCCCTTTTTTCCCAAAAGGGTTAGAGAAAGAGAAAAGGTAATTATTAAGGAGGACAATTCTGTTAGCTTAAAGCGCATGCAAGGATTAGTTTTCTTATCTCAAGGTTAACAGGTCCTGCAGCTGTTGCTCAGAAGCAGACAGGCTGAAAAGACAGAACAGACTGGAACTGAGCAGAGACTCAAACTGAACTAAAAGTTGCATTTTACCGATCTACCAATGAAATTCGTTTAGAATATCTGAATGCTTTCAAAACATTCAGCCAGAGTGTTCCAGCAACTGTCCCTTTCTTAAAGGCACAGCCTAAAAAGGTCACACTTCTGCTGACTGCTGCACTCCAGTTTGTTTGTATAGGTTACAAGTAGGTACAGATATCTACATTTGTACTCATCTTAGTGTCAACATTGCTCATTACTTCCATAAATGGCTGAAAAGATACTTTGTTTTGTTTGTTTGTTTGTTGTTTGTTTGTGGTGGTGGTGTTGTTTTGGTTTTTTTTTTGGGTAATGCTCAGAGCCGCTTCTACTACCACACACCTCTGGAAACAGAAATTAAGGGCCCAGTTTCCTTTGGGTATCTGAGTCAAAGTATCTTTCAAAAGCAAAAGAAGATTCCAAACACATGGGTCATTCTGCCCCTGTACACTGCACTGGTTAGGCCACACCTCGAGTACTGTGTCCAGTTCTGGGCCCCTCAGTTTAGGAAGGATGTTGACTTGCTGGAACGAGTCCAGGGAAGAGCAACAAAGTTGGTGAGGGGTTTGGAACACAAGCCCTATGAGGAGAGGCTGAGGGAGCTGGGGTTGCTCAGCCTGGAGAAGAGGAGACTCAGGGGAGACCTTATCACGCTCTACAACTACCTGAAGGGAGGTTGTAGACAGGCGGATGATGGTCTCTTCTCCCAGGCACCCAGTACCAGAACAAGAGGACACAGTCTCAGGCTGTGCCAGGGGAGGTTCAGGTTGGATGTTAGGAAGAAGTTCTATACAGAAAGAGTGATTGTGCTATGGAATGGGTTGCCCGGGGAGGTGGTGGAGTCGCCGTCATTGAAGGTGTTCAGAAGGAGACTTGATGGGGTGCTTGGTGCCATGGGTTAGCTGTTTGGGTGGGTTGGATTGGTTGATGGGTTGGACACGATGATCTTGAACCTCTTCCAACCTGGTTTGGTTTATTCTAATAAAGGTTTATTCTAATAAAGGTTTATTCTATTCTTTTTTCTCACTTTATATATTTCCATATATATCACTAATATCTAACTGAAAATAATTATAGCAATGCAAGCAGAATCAGATAATTTTATTACAGATTTTTATTATAGGTAATTTGTGTCTCCTTTGGTTGGTAGTGCATGGTTTGGATACTGCTGATTGATAATGATCTATTTGCCCTTGAACTAAGAAGCACATAACAGAATAGAATAGAATAGAATAGAATAGAATAGAATAGAATAGAATAGAATAGAATAGAATAGAATAGAATAGAATAGAATAGAATAGAATAGAATAAACTAGGTTGTAAGAGACCTTCAAGATCATCACATCCAACCTATCATCCAACACCACCTAATCAACTAACCCATGTAACCAAGCACCCTGTCAAGTCTCCTCCTGAACACCTCCAGTGATGGCGATTCCACCACCTCCCTGGGCAGTACATTCCAATGGGCAATCACTCTCTCCGTGTAAAACTTCCTCCTGACCTCCAGCCTGAACTTCCCCTGGCGCAGCCTGAGACTGTGTCCTCTTGTTCTGGTGCTGGCTGCCTGGGAGAAGAGACCAACCTCTGCCTGTTTACAACCCCCCTTCAGGTAGTTGTAGAGAGCAATAAGGTCACCCCTGAGTCTCCTCCTCTCCAGGCTAAGCAACCCCAGCTCCCTCAGCCTCTCCTCATAGGCCTTGTGTTCCAAACCCCTCACCAACTTCGTTGCCCTTCTCTGGACTCATTCCAACAAGTCAACATCCTTCCTAAACTGAGGGGCCCAGAACTGGACACAGGACTCGAGGTGTGGCCTAACCAGTGCAGTGCACAGGGGCAGAATGACCTCCCTGCTCCTGCTGGCCACACTGTTCTTGATGCAGGCCAGGATGTCATTGGCCCTCCTGGCTGCCTGGGCACACTGCAGGCTCATGTTCAGCCTACCATCAACCAGCACCCCCAGGGTCCCTCTCTGCCTGGCCTCTCTCCAGCGACTCTGACCCCAGCCTGTAGCTCTGCATGGGGTTGTTGTGGCCAATGTGCAGAACACGGCACTTGGATGTGTTAAATCTCATGCCGTTGGACTCTGCCCATCTGTCCAGCCTGTCGAGGTCCCTCTGCAGAGCCTCTCAACCCTCCAGCAGATCAACTCCTACCCCCAGCTTGGTGTCATCAGCAAATTTACTGATGATTGACTCAATGCCCTCATCCAGATCATCAATAAAGATGTTAAAGAGCATGGGGCCCAGCACTGATCCCTGGGGGACTCCACTACTGACTGGCCACCAGCTGGATGTGACACCATTCACCACCACTCTCTGGGTTCGGTCATCCAGCCAGTTCCTAACCCAGCTCAGAGTGCTGCTGTCCAAGCCATGGGCTGACAGCTTGGCCAGGAGTCTGCTGTGGGGGACGGTGTCAAAGGCCTTGCTGAAGTCCAGGTAGACTACATCCACAGCCTTCCCCACATCCACCAGGCGGGTCACCTGATCATAGAAGGAGATCAGGTTGGTGAGGCAGGACCTGCCCTTCCTAAATCCATGCTGGCTGAGCCTGATCCCTTGCCCATCCTGTAAGTGCTGTGTGATTGCACTCAGGATGACCTGTTCCATAATCTTGCCTGGCACTGAGGTCAGGCTGACAGGCCTATAATTCCCTGGCTCATCCAACTGGCCCTTCTTGTGGATGGGCACCACGTTGGCCAGCTTCCAGTCCTCTGGGACATCTCCAATGAGCCAGGACTGCTGAAAAATGATGGAGAGCGGCTGGGCAAATCTCTTAAGAGACAAAACCTCCAAACAGGTTTGCTTAAATGTACTCCAATGAATAGATTGACAAAAATAAATGGAACTATGTGGGAGGAGTGAGCTGCGTGATTGCCATTTTGCAAGAAAGCTGCTTGGGACCGGGACCGGGACCAGTGTGCTGAGCTGAGAGGCACTCCATTTTGGTTTCTTTTTGGGGCTTTTAGTGGCAGGACAACCTCGGCAGACAGCAAGGACTGTCAGGATTGTCTTCTTGCATGCCTGCTCGAGATCATGACATCAGCCACAGGAAATTTAAATGCGGGAGAAGTGAGCCATGCGATTGCCATGTTGCAAGAGAGCTGCTTGTCTTCTCGCTCAATTGCAGCTAGTGGTGCATGACACGGCACTTTCTTCTTTTTCTTTTCTTTCCCAGTTCTCCAGTTATGTCATGTGGCCAAGGGTAGGGATGGTTGCAACTTGCCGCCAAGCTGTTTTCAAAAGATCTGTGTCAACCCAGACTGAGGTTGAACTTAAGCAGGCAGGTGTCCAGGCAACTGGCTGCAGAGAGTGCTGGAGCCTGGCACCTGAAATGGAGGGCAATGGAGATAACACCTGCATTAGGTGTGAGCAGCTCAATTTTCTGCTTAATCTAGTGGCTGAACTGAAGGAAGAAGTTGCTAGACTTAGGACTGTTAGGGAATGTGGAAAGGAGTTGGAGTTGAGCAACCAGGCTCTGCAGGCTCCCCTAGCAGAGGGACGCGATACAGCAGGAAATGGATACAGGTCCCTCTTAGGAGATACAAAGTAAAAGCCTCATGGTTCCACTCACCTTCCCAGTTGCCCTTGCAAAACAAATATGGGGCACTGGAAGTTGAGGGTGTGGTGAATGGGATGACAGAAGAGACACCATCTGAGGTGTTGCCTAAAGCAAAACAGCCGGCCTCCCATATTAGGACTTCTCTTAAAAGGAAAGTGGAGGGTAATTGTTACTGGTGATTCCCTTCTGAGGGGAACAGAAGGCCCCATATGTCTAACAGATCCATCCCACAGGGAAGTCTGCTGCCTCCCAGGAGCCTGGGTCAGAGATGTTATCAGAAGGCTGCCTCTGTCCTCTGATTACTGTGCTCTGATTACTATCCCTTGATAGTTATGCAGGTAGGGAGTGATGATGTTGAAACCAGAGGTCCAAAGGCAATCAAAAAGGACTTCAAGGCTCGGGGAAAACTGGTTGAGGGTTCAGGGGCACAGGTAATTTTTTCATTGGTACCCTTAGTTGCAGGAAGGAATACTGAAAGGAACAGGACAGCAGGTGTAATTAACAAGTGGCTGAGAGGTTGGTGCTACCAAAAGAATTTCCGCTTTTTCAATCTTGGGGAACTTGCTATGGCACCAGGTCTGGTAGCAACAGATGGAATCCATCCATCCTGGAGGGGGAGAAAAATCCTAGCATGTGAGGACAGCCTATCCCACAGAGGAAAAAGGGTTCTAGGAATGGAGTTAGCAGGAGTCATTGACAGGGCTTTAAACTAGATTTGAAGGGGGAAGGGGCTGAAACCAGTCCCCCCAGACAAGGGTATGGGTGTGATAAACTGCATTCAAGGGTGAACCCAGCAGCCGAGCTGAAGTGCATGTACACTAATGCACGCGCTATGGGTAACAAACAAGAGGAGCTGGAAGCCTTGTTACAGCAGGAAAGTTATGATGTAGTTGCCATCACAGAAACGTGGTGGGATGACTCACATGACTGGAGCACTGTAATTGATGGCTACAGGCTCTTCAGGAGAGACAGGTGAGGGAGAAGGGGTGGAGGGGTGGCCTTATACATCAGGGAGGCTCTAGATGCCATGGAACTAGAGATTAAGGATGATCAAATTGAGCACCTGTGGGTGAGAATTAGAGGGAAGGCCAACAAGGCTGACATCCTGGTTGGAGTCTGTTACAGACCATCTAACCAGGATGTAGAGGTTGATGAATTATTTTATAGGCAGCTAGAGGCTGTCTCAGGATTGCCAGACCTTGTTCTTATGGGTGACTTTAACCTGCTAGATATCTGCTGGGAACTCAACACAGCAGAGAGGAGGCAGTCCACAAGATTTTTAGAGTGTATGGAGGATAGCTTCTTGTCCCAGCTGCTGTGTGAGCCTACCAGGGTTAAGGCTTTGCTTGACCTTCTTTTTACCAATACAGAAGGGCTGGTGGGAGATGTGGTGATCAGAGGTTGTCTGGGGTCCAGTGACCATGAGATAATTGAGTTTTCAATACTCAGTCAAGCTAAGAGGGGCAGCAACAAAACCTCCACTCTGGACTTCCAGAGGGTGAACTTCAGTTTACTTAAGGAACTAACTCAGAAGGTACCTTGGGAAACAGCCCATAAAAACAAAGCAGTCCAGGAGGGCTGGACCTACTTCAAGAAAGAATCCTTGAAGGCACAAGAACAGGCTGTGCCAATGTGCCAGAAGATCAGCTGCCAGGGCAGACGGCCAGCCTGGATGGGCAATGAACTTCTGGGTGAATTAAGGGAAAAAAAACAGGGGGTATAATCTCTGGAAGGAAGGAGAGGTTACCCATGGAATGTTTAAGGATGTTGCTAGGTCATGCAGGGAAAAAAATAGAGAGGAAAAAGCCCATTTAGATCTTAGACTGGCCACTGCTGTGAAGAACAATAAAAAATCCTTCTACAAATATATTAATGGCAAGAGGAGGGGCAAAGACAACCTCCACTCCTTAGTGGACATGGAGGGGAATAAAGTAAGTAAAGATGAGGAAAAGACAGAGGTACTTAACACCTTCTTTGCCTCAATTTTCAATAGCAAGATAGGTTGCTTTCAAGAAAACTGGACTCCTGAGCTGGCAAATGGAGTCAGGGAGCAGTGTAGTTTCCCTGTGCTCCAGGAGGAAGCAGAGATCTGCTCAGCCACTTGGATCCCCACAAGTCCATGGGACTGGATGGGATCCATCCTAGGGTGCTGAGAGAGCTGGCAGATGAGCTGGCCAAGCCGCTCTCCAACATTTTTCAGCAGTCCTGGCTCACTGGAGACATCCCAGATGACTGGAAGCTGGCCAAAGGGGTGCTCATCCACAAGACGGGCCAGAAGGAGGAGCCAGGGAATTCCAGACCTGTCAGCCTGACCACAGTGAAAAGCAAGATTATGGAACAGGTCATCCTGAGTGCAATCACACAGCACTTACAGGATGGCCAAGGGATCAGGCTCAGCCAGCATGGATTTAGGAAGGGCAGGTCCTGCCTCACCAACCTGATGTCCTTGTATGATCAGGTGACCTGCCTGGTGGATGTGGGGAAGGCTGTGGATGTAGTCTACCTGGACTTCAGCAAGGCCTATGAAACTGTTCCGCATAGCAAACTCCTGGCCAAGCTGTCAGCCCATGGCTTGGTCAGCAGCACTCTGTGCTGGGTTAGGAACTGGCTGGAGGGCTGAGCCCAGAGAGTGGTGGTGAATGGTGCCACATCCAGCTGGCAGCCAGTCACTAGTGGTGTCCCCCAGGGATCAGTCCTGGGCACCATCCTGTTCAATATCTTTTTTGATGATCTGAATTGAGTAGATCATCAGTAAATTTGCTGATGACACCAAGCCAGGGGCAGGTGTTGATCTGCTAGAGGGTAGAAGAACTCTGCAGGGGGACCTTGAAAGGCTGGACAGATGGGCAGAGTCCAATGGCATGAGATTCAACATATCCAAGTGCCAGGTTCTACACATTGGCCACAACAACCCCATGCAGTGCTACAGGCTAGGGTCAGAGTGGCTGGAGAGAGGCCAGGCAGAAAGGGACCTGGGGATACAGGTTGATAGTAGTCTGAACATGAGCCAGCAGTGTGCCCAGGTGGCCAAGAAGGCCAATGGCATCCTGGCCTGGATCAGGAATAGTGTGGCAAGCAGGAGCAGGGAAGTCATTCTGCCCCTGGACTCAGCACTGGTTAGGCCACACCTTGAGTCTTGTGTCCAGTTCTGGGCCCCTCAGTTTAGGAAAGATGTTGAGTTGCTGGAATGTGTCCAGAGAAGGGCAGCGAGGCTGGTGAGGAGTTTGGAGCACAAGGCCTATGAGAAGATGCTGAGGGAGCTGGGGTTGCTTAGCCTGGAGAAGAGGAGGCTCGAGGGAGACCTTCTTGCTGTCTACAACTACCTGAAGGGAGGTTGTAGAGAGGCAGGTGGGAGTTGGTCTCTTCTCCCAGGCAGCCAGCACCAGAACAAGAGGACACAGTCTCAAGCTGTGTCAGTGGAGTTTTAGGATGGATGTTAGGAAGAAGTTCTTCACAGAAAGAGTTATTGGCCATTGGAATGGGCTGCCTGGGGAGGTGGTGTAGTCACTGTCTCTGGAAATGTTTAAGAGGAGACTGGATGAGGCGCTTGGTGCCATGGTTTAGTTGCTTAGATGGTGTTGGGTGATAGGTTGGACTTGATGATCATGAAGATCATTTCCAACGTGGTTAATTCTATTCTGTTCTACTCACACATAAATTTAAGCATATGCAAAAGTACTCGAAGACAGGAGATTTAGCTCTTAATTATTTTAGGTCACTGAAGGAGATGGAGGCCACAGTTTATCCCAGAACAGGTGCTAAATCTGCTTAGAAATGTGTTGTGGAAGTGGCATGAGGAAATATTATATAACCAGCCTCATCCTGGAATATATAAGCACACTGATGTTACTGTAGAGCATCCAGCTGAGGAATGACTGATCTAGGTAATTATATTGCAAAATCTTTAGAGAAGTCATCCCATACAAATTTTAGAAAATACAGATCAGGGACTCAAGGTACCTGCCAGATGCATAATTCACTCAGAATAATTTGTTAGACAAACCTTACCTCCTTTTTCTATTTGTGAATTGTACAAGAGCAATTTATGATTTTCTTAGATTTATTATTCAGAATTATTCCCTGAATGAAGGTGTATCATTTATGAGCACTTCACTGCAAGTACTTGATATTCAGAATTTGACATTCAATATTGTTATGTTGGTTAGTCGGAGCAGAACACACCACGTTGCATCTCTCTGAGTGGAAGTAACTCAGAGTCAGGTTTTCTATTGTTAACCAGCATACCTCAGAATCAAAAAATCTCTTTCTATTCCCATATTGCAGTAGCCTCAAGATATCTCACAAGCATTCTTGTTAAAGTCACATTTGTTCAAAATTAAAACATCATTATTTTCATGGAATTATTTTTGTTCTATTATGTCTCTATGTCCTATAATGCCTCTACTATTCAATTGTACCAAGAAGGTTTATCAAAAGATATATTGTCATTTAAAAAACAGGGATATTTTTGACCAGCTGCATATCCTCCAGATGGGATATTATGGAAAGTCCCATGTCTTATTTATTGGTGCTAAAACATTAAGAAATTCCAAGAAGTTACACCATTGAAGGCTTATAGTTTTAGCTCTTTAAAATCAGTCAGAGGAAATATTTGAGAATGAAGAGACTTGTTTATGTCTTGAGAGCCTTTTACTTGTGTGCTCATAAAATTAACATCTTGGTTCTGCTTCTGGAGCTCTACTTTCCATATCATAGAAAAATAACTTCTCATGGTTCCCCTGTTGCTGAAAAATCCTGTAATACATAGAAGATTGCAGGAACATGATTACAAAGGAAAAAAGAGAACATCTTGACATTGTCCCTAACTCCCTAACTAATTAGAAACAAGATATGTAGAGAAAATACACTGCTCTTAACACAATCAGTATTTAGTAATTTCTTAGCTCTGGCTTACAGTCAGTCATCCTAACCATCTGCTCAGAACTGAACTTATTCTTCAGTGTAGTTGAACTATATCAACAGAAACATTTTTATTTTTTTTTTTTTTGTAGAAAGAGTAAATGTACCACTACAAATGGTTTGATGAAAGACTGAATCTTTGTATTCCTGGAAAGTAAGTCTTCCTGTAACAAGCAGCTAATGTTTGAACATGTCAAAGCAAGCTTTTTAGAACATGAGATAAGAGCCCTTGAATGATCCTTACAAAGTGGTAACTGGTCCAAAACAAAATGTTGTGTACAGTAATTTATTCTAGGAGTTACATTTTCCTAGGCCTTGAAGAGAACTTTACCATGACTCAGTACATTGGGCTTCACTCCCACTCTTGTCTGGGAGATTCATGTCTGAAATACAGACCAACTGTACAAGCAAATATTTTATTCATACAGGCAATGTTATTGGCATAGGTGGTTGTAAGATAAGGGCCAGATCCTTATTAAGAATGTCTTGTGAAATAATGTCAATCTGAGTTAGCATGTTTACTCATGGTTTTAATTATGACCATGCTGTTAAAAGCTATGCTGCAGAAGCTTTAAATATACTAATGTAAAAGTACTGCTCTTGATAAAAAATATTCTGCTTTTTAAATTGCTGAATAACACATCATCAGAGAGCCTTTTATTGCAAAAAACTTGGTGTTGCTTTGTACTTCCAGAGTGAGAGTGTTTTCTCCCATGCCCCTTTAAATAAATAAATGAATAAATATATAAAGGAAAAGGTTTCACTCTCTCCCTAGTAATCCTCTCCCCTTAGAGGGGAGAAATATCAAGGTGTATAAGTATATACATTTGTTAATATACAGTAAAAATTCATATTTTGGATAGTCTCCTCATTTTCAAATGCCTGAAACTGTGCTGATAATGTCATTTCACCTCTGAGAGGTGTTGTATCATTGCCTCCCCGACTGGCCTTGCCTGTGCGCCCAGCAGATGCTTGAGCAGAAAACGTGTCTTTAGCACATACAGCATCCTGTAGGCCTGAACACATGGGGCATTCTTAGGTGGTATTAATATGTAAGTAGGTGGTTAGGATCCTGCCAGGCATGTTTGGGCAGGCTGCCCAAGCCCCTGGTGTGGATTGCATGTAGGCACAATGCACTCTTGTCTGCTCCTGGGAATGCATTTTGAGCAAGTGAGGTAGACATACCTCTGGAAATCTGAGTAAGGCAAATGGTTCCGGTTCATGTTAAGAGGGAAAAGGAAACAAGTAAACATTATAAACCTTTGTTAGCCCAGCAAGAGTGAAGAGAGTTCTTTCATGTATAGTAAAATGCAACAAAAGTAAAAGGTAAGTAAGAGTTAAAGGAATTTTTGAGCTCTCTGGAGCAAGAATCTTATGAAAACCAAGGTACTTCAGGAGTCTTTGTTAGCACATGTGCAGAGGTCCTAACAAAACAACATATTGTATGAAAAAGGTAAGATTGATGAACCTGAATGTCCCTGTTTTTGACAGATATTTTTTCTATTAAAGATTTGGTCTGAAGATGATTTCCTTGGTCCACCTTGGGGATCTGAAGTATTCCACATTTACTGATTAAGAAAGAGAAACCTTAAACACTTGAGATGCAGCTCCATAAATGTGGGTTTCAGTACAGTAATTCTGTAGCAGCTCCAACACAAAACAGTCTCTCAAGGCTTTTATGCCAGAATGTCTAGAATTAGCTTGACTTTGCGTAGCCCCAGGCAAGTCCTGCAAAGGCAGCATCACTGGATTTAGGTTCAGTAGTGGCTGCATTCCCTCCTGCCTGCCTCCCAGGTGAATTGAGGAAGGATACATATCCCAGTTCTGAAACATCATGTGTCCAGGTTTCTGAAATGAAGTTTTGAAATTCTAGCTTGTGGGAAATTGCCGAACATTTGATTTCATAATTAAGGTGGAAGGAAATACCACATCAAAATACTGTTAAGTCCATGCAAATAAGAAAATTTGTGTTTTGGATAATTCCAGTCTAGCCTTCTTGCTGCTTTCACAGATCACTGATTAACTGTGTTCAAAGAAGTACTCTTGTTCCAAGGAAATAATATGTATATAAAAATAATTTTTTTTAATCCTTATGTTCACAGTAGCAATAGTTGAAATGGTATGGAGATAAGCTTCTGATGGGGCTTTGGTATAGCTGATGAGAGTATTCAGCTGCTGTAAAAAGTCCATACTACAGATGACACAGCAACATTACTCCAATGGCTAAGAATACATTAGTGGTACTGGGACAAAGATTCAGATAAGGCAAAGCTACATATGAATAAGTATGAAAATGGGAAGCATATGTGGCCATATGGAAACTCAAAGCAGATGATGGAACAGCTTAAGAGTAGAATGATCAAAGTTACAGATACAACAAGTTAGATCAGAAAACTCCAGCAAAGGGAGCAATAGTGATAATAGATAATATATTGGGCAAGCAAAAAAGACAATGCTGTCACAGAAAAGACAAACGCTACACTGGGTTGTGTTAATTGGAGCATTGTATATAATACAAGGAAGGCAGTTTTTCCGCTCTGTTTGACTCGACTGAGCTTCATCCAGAGAGCCACATTTAGTTTGTGCTACTACATTTTTCAAAGGGTACAGACAAATTAGAAGAACTTAAGTGTAGGACATCAAAAATGATAAAAGGTGTTGAAAATAAGGCCCAGGAGGAAACCTTAAGAGACTAGGATATGTTCAGGCTAGAGAAAAGAAGTCAAAAGAGAGATACAATAACTCATGATAATTACATAAAGGGTGTTACCAAGAGGACAGGGACCAATTGTTCTCATTAGTAAATGAGGACAAAACAAGAAGTAATGGACTTTAGCTGCAACATAGTTAATAGGGTTAAATATTAGAAAAATTTTACATCTGTGGGAGCAGCTAGGTCATAGAATAAACTGTCAAGAGGTTATCCGGAATCACCTCTACTGCAGGATTTTAAGCCCAGACTTAATATCAGTCGATTTATCAACAATGGTTTAAGTTTAATGAAATCAATCGTGACACAATCACAGAATCACAGAATCATCAATGCATAAGGGAAGGAGAAAAAGAGACTGAGCTGAATGACTTACATGGGATGTATTTGCTGGTAAATAGCTTCGTGATCTTCTGACCATGTGCAATACAATAAGAAGTTTATTTGCTATTGTCCGGAATCCCTTTCTTCATCTGAAAGAGAAAAACATGTTTTCCAGGATTAAATTAATACTGATATGTATCAACGCTATGCATTTAGAGATGTGACCACATTTCTTATTCTCAGACTGGCTTGTGACTTGTATATTTAGACTGTCAACTGGGAGCAGAAGCTTTCATACCTTCTAGCTGCAGGGTGACTCTTGGGTCTATGTAGTGGCTGGTTGTGTCTGACACCTTTTTGCAGTGTACCCTGTATAAGGGCAAGGTTTGTCTTTGAAGACTTTACAAACCTTCACCCCCATAGCTCCCATTAACTAGTAAAAGCACAGTTTATACCCTAAACCTACACTTTCTCTGCTTGCAGCATGACAAATGCTAAAGTAAATCTCTTTCGTGAAGAAAGTGCCCCTAGCTCTACACTACCTGCTTCCTCAATATCCTTTATGTAGCTCAGGTTGTTAAAACTCAAGATAAAAACACTGTGCCTCAGCATCTGCAAAAGGAACATTAGGAACAGGATCAAAATTGAGGGCACTGACAGCTTATATTAACAACAAACGTTTTCAATTACTCTAAGCGATTTCCAATGGGTAAATGTGAATCAGATTAATATTCAAACCAAAATGCCAAGGTACCAATACACAATGAAACAGAAAGGGAGGGGGGATGTTTTTCTTTTTGTTGTCTCTGCATTGAAATACTAAGTGTCTCCAAACCATTGCTTAATGACACAGACTGGAAATGAAGTAACTGAACGAACCTCCTATATGGACATGTACTGCCAACAACCATTCCAGTGCCAGCAATAAATTCCCAGACTAAACAGTTCAAATTTGGCATTCTCATTTGTGATGCTGTACTCAAGCTACACTCACAAGAATGATCTCTGAATTCAAAGTATTCTATCAAACGAATTGTTAGAAATATGAAAATTTGGATGATAAGCTTGTGTCTACAACAAGTTAATACAATGTTTTTAAAAAACCCTCTATTTTTATCAAGATAAACTTGTGGTGATTTGAACAATAATAGCTACAGTCAGGGTCAGTCAGGTTCCCACTCTAATTCCTACTTTTGAGAATCTAAATCCAATGCTGACTGGAGTCTGACAACCATCTCTCAGATGAGACAAGATGATTTTTTTAGTAATCAGCAGAAATACAACTTTTTGTGCTAAAGCTTTATTATTCTTTTTTCCTGATTTATTTTTTGCCTGATTTAAAATAAATAAATAAATCTTACTGTTGTATAGCTAAAAAGTTTTTCAGTTTAAATTGGAATTTGCACAAAGGCTATTATGGAGTGATTTAGGTATTCTGTCAATGAAAAAGGAAGAAGTAGAAAATGGACTGCAAAACAAAACAAACACAAAAATCTTCACTAGCATTTTTAAATGTGGACTTAATACGCATGTGTAGCAGCTGGACTGACACAATGGACCCTAACGGCGCCTTCAGGTTCCTTTCATACTGTATTATTCACACTGCAGAGTACCAAAGACAACACTTTTGGGGAAAGGCCTGTATTTTTTTTGCAAACAGCTGCATTTAGACAATGACACAGGCGATGTTATCATATGGCTGTCCCAAAAGAAAAGTGCTTTTGTTTAACGGCAGCATTTTTGTATCTGGATATAAGGTCGTCCATACGTTAACATGAGGTGCAAGTCAGAGAACTATTTGGTTCAGGTCACTATTTGTGAAACCTTTAGCTGACAGGTTCCATAACCAAAAATAATCCAGTCCTGCTCTTTATTTCCTCACCTGCCAATTTCCAAAGATCATTCAAATTTAAAAAAACGTTGCTTACATAACTAAGATAATTTTCTGTTAGAAATAATGAAAGATGTTTTGGATTTATTAAGCAATTTTATCTGATTTATGAAAACCACTTCTGTCCACTCTTTTCTATTACAAGTAAGTGTACTCTACTGGGAATATTCAGCTAATGCCCTAGAGGAGGACCATGTGACTGCAATTATTTATGAATTAACATGTCACAGATTTGAAGCTTTGAGACAAACACATTTCCCAGCCACACGTTTGTGACTTCTGAGTTTGTAAATAGAACAGATGAAAAAATGACTTGCTCTTCCTCTCCATTCCTCTTATACATTGATTAGTTTCCTTGCTGGATATGTAAAGACAGGTAGGAATGCTTATGCAGATACTTATAATTCACAGAGTATAAATTAAACATGCAATTTCTTTTTTAACTATGGTAAAGCTGATACCTGATGTCAGAATGTATTCCCCTACAAATGATGTTATTATTGTTTTTAATACGTCATTTTCCTTTAGTAATGCAAAATAATTTCTGAATGTAATGCTGCTTAAAGCCAACATAGATCAGGAGTAAAACCCTGCAATTAAAGACAGAATTGCTTTATAAGCCACAGTACCATGTGCTTAGTTAATGCTTTAACTTGATTTGTGCTTTGGGAGCCAAACAATAATTTGACTGATATTATTAGATACATACATGCATGATTTGTCCTGCACACTTAAAAGTCAAGCTGAAATCAGCCTCAGATGTCTTAATCGATAGCACAAACATTAAGACAAGAAATACATGTAGAATACATATGGTTTTGCTGTCAGATATAAACAAGGGTAGCTGATATACATACATATATTTGTTGGCTGACTATGTAAATTGAGATGAGAGACCATTTTCAAGCATGACCTGTGATAAACAAATGTATATAAATAAACAATAAACCAAGATAACACTAAAATAACGCCAATTAAAACCATTGCAATGACTTCTACTCATCATGAAGCATTGTTCCAGTTCCATCTTAAAACAGGAAAAACTCCCAGTTGTTCTTAAATCAACTGGTAACTGATTCCACATTTGTGGAGCCTTGAAACAAAAAGCTTTTTATCTCTAGTTTGTATTCATTCTAGGGCATGGTAGTTCTACAGCATGAATAGATTATAATGTATAAGCTGCTCTGAGTGAAAGTAGCAGGATGAAATAGTGGACACTGATTGCTGCAGTAGTCTAATTGCTATTTTATAGCCATATCTGAAAAGTAAGGCTTTGTAGGGGAAAAAAATCATATGTGATGTTGACACAACTGGAAAGTTGAGAGTGAATTTCTGATCTATGGGAATTAACATTGCATCTGATATTATGCCAGATATACATACAGAAGTATAGGGAAAAAAACAATAACCAAAACCCCACAACAGAATAGGACATAGAAAACAAACTTTCAGTTCTGATAATCAGTCTACACTATTAATTAGAATACTAAAACTGCCTTTTTGTTCCCATTCACAAACAATAGAGTATAGAATAAATGAAAAGCAAAATTTATATACATATATTATATATATGTAAAATGTACTTATTTGATATCTCTTCTTTAAACGTATAAATAAACCATAAAAAATCTTTTCTGTCACCCAAAGACATTTACTTTTCAAGTACTGATTTCCACATTTTCCCTGTAAGTTCACAGGAGTCTAGAGAACTAGTAGGATTATGACATGAAAAGAAACAAAGGATTGGAAGCTGTTTAATGACAGGAGGGTGGAACATTTAAATCACCTTCTTTAAAAGTGGGAGATTTTCCCATGAGCACTTACAGGACTTAAATTCCTGACAAACACATGAGAAAAAGGCTCAACCAGCCTTTTGAGAAAGAGTTCTGAATACTGCCAATTGCAAAGTTTCCTAGAAAGTTTTCATGAAAAATGGGGAAGGATATCAAGGTTTGATATTGTTAAAGTTAAAAATAAAATAAAGATAAAAGTAAGAAAACAGAATGCCTGTTGTTTATTTATAAATCACAAGGTCACTGTAATGCACAGAATAAAAACGAGCAATTTTTACCTTTTCCCATTCTTTTATAAAAGTTACATTCAGGGGGTTACTACATTCCTGAAAAAAAAAAGAACATTATGAGAATATGCCCAGAATATTATGAGAATATGCCCAGAAAGGCAAGATGTCTGCTTGAGAAAGGCATTTTGGAAAAGACCCTGCTACCCATAAAGTACTACAAAATAATCACAGCTGTATCTGAAGCAGTTCATGAGTCCTGCAAACAGGCATGAGGAGAGGTTTATGTGGTGCCCTCAAATGGTCTATGTAGTCGATACTCGTGGGGTGGGCAGGATATTGTCTGCTCATTCTTTCAAAAGCTTCTGTGTGACTCGTGTCTTGGCCAGAGCACCATCACGATTTGTTACCACTCATCGTCAGCCACTTCTCTTGGATCAGTGAAGGAACAGTGCAAAAATTGTACGTTTATAGAAAAGGAACTACCAGGACAGAGGAAAAGTGTCTATGCATGTGGACTTATGATCCTAGAGACTACAAACCTGCTGGACCAGAGCATGGCAGATGAAGGAAGAGGACAGTAGGTCATGCTTAAAACATTTGCAGAAATAGCTCACTTTCCAACCACTCTGAGCCCTACCTCCCATGTTGATGTCTGCCACAATGCCCTTTTATTCTGATTTCTTGCTAGGGATGGGGATTTTGAAATCTAATGCCATGTTTGTCCAAGGGGTGAACCATCCTGCTTTTAACTCCCCAGCACCTGCAAAGGCACAGAATGCAACTGTACTGGCGAGCAAGCAATTTGGTCAGTCCAGCTGCCTGAGGTAATTAACAAAGTCTTGTTTTATCCTCACTGCTATGCTCTGACACAAAAATCTTGCATCTTCCTCTGTGAATGCACAAAAATCTCTGGAGGGAAAAACAAAACAAGAAGATCAAAAACTTGGCCCAAATGAAAGTAAAGGTACCAGGCTGTATCCCAATTCTTGCCCTAAATAATAAGGAAGGTTTTTACAGGGGACTTGCGCATCACTGATAGTCTGACATCTAAATTCTTCACAAGACGAAGGATTGACAAATCCAGAAACAGGTATGTTTTGTTTTTCTCATTCCTCTGGAGAAAAGGAATATGAAATATGTATACAATATATCATGCAGTGGAGTAATAATAATAGTATGAAAAATATGGTCAAGTTTAGGTTCAGACATATCTTTATGAGACTAGTGCCACAGTTAGATTCTGACTACTGGTAACCTCTGATCAGAACTAGGTCAGTATAGGGACTGTAAAGAAAATACATATCTGAGTTTCACAAAGGACAGGCAGAAAAGCAGGAGGTTAATACAGAAGCCTCATGGGAGTATAAGGGTGTCTGTGAGTGAAATAATGGTATTCAGTCTGCTAGCTCTGTAGATCCACAACGCCAAAGAATTGAAAGGAACAATATTTAGTTGGAACCTAACTTTAATCTGGTTATATAATTCCTTAGTAGTTGTACAGCCCTGGAGCTCTAAAGTCATACAAAATAAAATACAAATAAATTAAACCAATCAAATTCACATAATAGTGAAAAAAAGGAGAAGAGGTCAAATTTTGATCCTAGCAGCCACAAATTTGTAACTTTAAACTTTACACCTGCATAAAAATCAACTTTCCTGAAATCAGGAGTCAGAGGAATAGTCCAGCCTAGATGAAGCACATCACCTAATGAGATGCCTGTTACAAGACGGCATTTTGCAGTGCATGAGAACTATGTTTTAACTCCATTGGAAACTAGGATACTTCTTCAGAAAGCTTGAGCTTCTTCTGCGGCATTATAACTTTATAACATGGTCAGTCAATAATTTATCTCCAGTGGGTCTCAGAATGGCAGTTGTAACTGTCTCCAGTTTTGCTACTTAAGTGTCTTTATTGTTCGCACAGTTTCTTTTCTAGGGCTATCTTACAACTGTTGACAGAAACCAAATCGGTCTAGTAATTCTGTCCTTAATTAAATACAGTGGTTCTTCACAATGGAAGTAGGCAAAAAGTGAGATGAATTCTCTGCAGTCTAAATTGTTCCTTTCTGCTCATACAAAAGGTAACAAGATTTTTTTTTCTAGTTGCTGAAAAGCTATGTTGTGGGTTGTTTGTTTTTTGGTGTTTTTTTTTTGGTTTTGTTTTGTTTTTAAGAATCTGCTTTAGATACAGCAATCATGTTATGTTAAACAACCCAAAACTCACTACAAGAGAAATCTTATTTTCAGTTAGCAGCAGACTAACATTGACATTTCAGCCAAATTCTTTACTTAGGATATTCCAAACAAAAATAATCTCTCTCTCTCTCTCTTTTTAAGTCTCACAGCAGGAAAGGTTATGTTCAGAAGCAAATGAAATTTTAAGGGCACCCAGGCACTTCTAGCCGTATAACGAAGGCAAGAGGAGTCCTCTGTGACTGCCACAGCTAGACAAAAAATGTTTAATTCCTTCCCAGATGAAATTATGAATATCTCTAAAAAGTGCCTAGCTTCTGTGAAAGAGAAGAGTGAAAAATATCTACTTCCCCAAGGTGAAAAGAGGCTAATGACTGAGAAGTAGCACGGGGAAACTAAGACTGGAAACCCAAGCAGAGTAATAGCTAGAAGCATTGTGAGACAGTCTCTGACATCCACAGCTAATTTGGAAAGAGGATAAAGGACACACATACTGGAAGATGTGGGAGGGAAAAGAGGACTGTAATAGTCTTGACTCCTTCTAGCAACATGAGATTGAGACAGAAAGAATCAGCTTGAAGTGAGACAGTTGAGGTGGAAGTAGGGTTCAATCTGTTCACTCAATGGAGTCGGGTGTTTGCTGAGTAGTCCCAGCACTCTTAGGCTGAGCAATGTGCAGCACAGACTAGGGTCCTGAGGCACTAATTTTAAGGTTTTCCAAAAGTCATAGAGCCTTCAGTTTTCCATCTGATTTTGAGTACTTGAAAGATGGGTGAAGATTAGGAGAGTAGTTCTTTGAAAGTTCCTCTAGAAGAGAAACACAATTTCCTAAGAGTAAATCCCATACTATATAGCTTGACATCCTTTCAAGTGAAATTAAGATCTCTGATGTTGGTTAAAGAGGAAGTTGAGGGAAACTAAGTGTCAGCACATCTCTGATGTGCATGGGAGGCAGGTCTTGGCCTTTGCAGAGAAGAGAATCTAGCCAGCTTGCAAGTTTCCAAGTAGAAAAATGTCATGAAACTAAATTGTAGAAGGAGGATGGGTTTCTGCAGCTAGTCTGTGGAATCACAGTGGTGACACTTTGGTAAATCAAAAGATACTAGCTGGAATGGGAATAAGATAGCAAGGCAGTTTGAGTAAAACAGCTCTTCATCCATGATTCCAGAAGGGTAGAAATGAGTTCAGTCAACAAGATAAGAAGGCCCAGGATTCAGGCACTCCAGGGAGCTTCTTGCCTTACTGTAATACTGACCATCAAATCATGAGGACAGAGGGACAGAAAAAGAATTTGACATAACAGAATATAGTGATTTGAGCCACATAATATTCCTCACTATCAGAATAATGAATTTACAATATTTTGTGACTGTAGGGCATTACCGTCCTGGACAGGAGATTTTCAGTCTGTCTCTCACTTTTCTGGGTCTTGCTTGTTTCAGGATCTGGATGGTACTTTTCCTTTCCCTTTCTTTCTGTTATATATACAGAGAGAGACGCAATCTGATACTTTTGTAGTGGAGGAGTAAAATATTCTGTGTAAATCAACTAAGAGAACTCTCCTTCTGTCTTTTTTAATTCCTTTTCATATCTCTTGGTAAGAAGGGAGGCAAGAGGCAGGAGGGAGAATGGAGAAAGTGGGGGAGGTTTTTGTTTCTTTTGCTCTTACACTAAAACCATTACGCAAAAGAAAACATCTGGTAAAGGAACTAACTCCACTTGCTCATCCACATTCAAGTTGAGGGTTTTATTTGTTTCTGGCTTGCTATCATTCAAATCATAACACATAGAGTGACCAGGTTTACACAGATTATTTGACTGATATTTTTCAATTTCTCTGCCAACTAACTTGCTACGGCAGATAATGGTCTGCCTGAAAAACTGCTTTTTCGACAGAAGCCATAGTGAAATTGAGATAGGTCAAAAGAAGTCAGCTGCCATTTTCAGTCCCATTTTTTATGGAAATGGACAACAGATGGGTGAAGACATGGTGAAGGCTCTAAGGCAATCACTCTTTCAATTTGTCCAATATTAGTTTCAATCAGAACTGAGAACAGAAACAATTGCCAGTAACCCCTAGTTGATTTGTTAAGACTCACTCTTGTCCATTTCAAATCACCTTTGACATTTACGAGCTCAACTTTGCAAACATCATTTGAGTATTATTATTTTATTTGATGCCTCCATTATGCTAGTGCCTAGGCTACCACAATACTAAAAGTGATGCATAGGTATCAAGAAAACCATTGTTTCTTGTCTCCATTTTGTGAAAAACAAGGAAGATATTGTTTTTGTAGAGAGACTCACTACCTCCAGCAATACAGATGTAAGATGTAGTAGTTTGCAAAGATTTATATATCTCCAAAGTGAATTTGGAAGAAGAAAAGTCTAGTTTGGCAGATATTTACAATAAGAATAGCATATCAACAGTAATTTCAGTTTCCCTGTACCTATGTTCTCATACATGGAAACTGTCTTTGTAGAACTCAACAAGACATAATAATCATCAGAATGCTAATACAGAACATTTAAATCACTTTAGGTTTGTACACTTTGAAACATGCAACAAGTTGCATGCAATTCTCTTCTGCAGAGCCATAGGAATAACAACAACAACCGCAAGAACAAAAAGGCAAAACAAAACACCACCCCCCCGCCACCTCCCTACCCCCCCCAAACCTATGCAAAACAAGAAAAAAAGAAAAAGATAATGATAAATGTTGGTAGGGCACAAATGCTTAGTGTAATTTATTCAGTATGATTCCAGTGTATGCACCTTAGAGGATGGAAGGAAATGCCTGTCTGGGTCAAATAGCTTGAAAGATGGTGAGCAAGAAAGAGAGAGAGAAAAAATGATATCAGTGTGGGATGGGTGATGTTCAGTAACTAGTAGAGAATCTTAAAGAAAAGATGCCACCTTGCCTGAAGCCAAAATTGTACATCACATGCATTCTGCCTACTGCCTCCTGTAAGGCTGAAACTCAGACACTGGCAATGAAAATGGAAAATAATTTTAACAGAATTGGAAGAAGAGTGGAATGGCCAATACTGAGGACCACAATTAAGAGGAACTGAACTGCCAGTGCAGGTTTGATAATATACAATATATCTGCAATGGATTCTGCATTGGGATGCAGATAGGCAGGCTGTCTTTAGGTACACGAGACCTCTGGTAGGTGATGGCACAGGGTGCCCTAAACATAATTTAAAGAGAATAAATAAATGCAAGGAAGGAAAGCTAGAATCTTCCTTAGGGTTTGCACACAACCATGAGAGAATAATAGTCCTTTTTTGGAATGCTTCTCTGTGAGGAAAGACTTGACAATGATGGAATTAAGTTGGCCTGAGTAAAATTTCTGTAACACGTTTGAGGAAATTCTATTTGCCACTCTTTTTAAATTAAATCTTATATGTCCCACAAGTACCTAGGAACAATAAGCATGCATACTTGGAATTATTTTAATATTGGTTCTTTTTTATTTGTGTGTGTGTTTAAATAAATATGTACATTTTTCTTAAAATACTGCAATATAAAGTGTAAGTAAATATCAAAATGTGTAGTAAAAAATAATAAAAAGTGAAGATATTCCTACTATTCTTAATTTGAGTGCAGAATAAAAAATGCCATAAAGAATAAACTGTCAAATATTCTTATATGTAAAACTTCTCTCATTCATTGCAAGTAAGTTAAAAAAAATTTCTATTGACTGCATCATAGAAGGATCAATGCCACTAACACCTTGATATTTGCTCCCACTTTCCATTTACTTTTCACTTGTGACTCTAAAATATAAGTGACAATGAGGCATTGTCTCTGTGGCATATAAATGGGAGCTTATTTCCTGAGTTTACTCTAGTTTTCTTAGGAGAAAGGGGATTTACAGTTAATAACAAATCCTGTTCCACATTTGGATTATTCCTGTGTGCAGTAAAAACTCCTTGAATTTCAAATAATGACAATTTCCATCTCTGCAGCTGGAGTGGCTGTGGGGACTCTGGTGCATGTTATGCTATCTCAGAACTGTAAGTGCTGTGGTAAAGGACTCATCCATAAATAATCTCACGTGTCTCCAAGGATAGTGATAAGCAAATACCTGCAGAAAGGTCCTCCCTTCCTAACCTTCACAAACCTGTCACACCGCACTGAGATGGTCTCCGCAAGAGGTGAGTTGCTGTGGTCAGCTCAAGGCACAGTGGGTACTGCCATCCTGTTCTTTGCTTCTTGGCATTTTTGTGCAGAAGTAACAAGGAAATGTCCACCATCCTTGACCACTAGCAGTAATGGATGGACATATGTAGAAAGATTTAACCAATGCCAAACCTGCCTTTAATGGTTGGCAATAATTTGCAAAAGAGGAGCTGAACAGACAGAGAGAAACAGTCTCCTTATTATTTTTATTTTATTTTTTTTTTTAGAATACACTTCTTCCAGAAGCTTTTTAGTAAAGAAAAATGGACAAGAAGATCATATTGAAACTTCAGCAAGCAAACCTGTTTAAAACTATGAAAAACTCAATGTCAGAGGTAATGTTTAGTTTGTCTGCTGTTATATTCCTTTTATTTAATGATTTTACCAAATTTCTTTATGGGACATCTATTATTGAAGTATGCTAATATTCATTGAATCCTACTACAACTAATTCTTTATCCTCTTTAACCAGTATATTACCGACAGAATTAAACCAAATGAAATAATTCAATATTGAAGACTCAGATTATGGCAGTTACTATCCCTACAAATAAATATAAGCAGTAAAGATCACACATGCAATTTTAAAGTGGCAATATCTAGAGAGTGGGAAGAGCATGGTAACAACATTCAAGTGGGAACCCAGCACCCCTTCACGCTAGAACCACTAATAACTTCAGCTGGAAAAACTGACAGAGGGGAAATGAATCATTCCCTTTGACAAAAGTAAAACTATATTAGAATGTAATAGTTTATTAAACAACCCACTTCAGAAGTTAAATTACTAAATTACATCACCATGGGTTTTAAGAAGCACTGTCTGATCACAATAATAGATTGCCTACAAACTTTTATCTTGGCCATTGCTGCCAGAGTGGCTGTATTTAATTATTTAAACACTGTATTAATGAAACATGCTGTATTGGTAAGAAAACAGACATGAAAGATGAAATAATATAATACGTGGTTTACACTGTACAATGGCATTTGCATCCCCCTTGAAAACAGCAAAAGCCCCTCCCTGATTCACTTTTCCCAGATGCCCTGCATGCAAGAATTTTCCGAAGTAATTTAACGGATGCTGTTGTTTGTGATTCTGACATGTAAGAAAACAAACAAACAAACAAAAACCAAACAAGAATACAAACAACAACAAAAAAAATCAAAGAAAAAACCCAACCAAACTAATAAAAAAGAAAAAAGAGAAACCAATTAAAAACTTCTGGTCCACCTGTTGTGCTGTATTATGACCCATTGATTCCAAATGATGTCACAAAAGAATATTTCACTGAAGAACCATACTTGCAGCATGTGCAAAAACCCTAGCATGGCTGGAAACTGATGTCTCATCACATTTTATAATGCATATCCATGAATAGACTAGACTAGACTAGACTAGACTAGACTAGACCAGGTTGGAAGAGATCTTCAAGATCATCATGTCCAACCCATCACCCAACAGCATCCATGCATATAATACATAGAAAGAAGAGGACTAAATTAAGATTAAAAAAAAAAAAAAAAAAGAAAAAAAAGAGAGAGAGAAAGAAACAAAGGAAAAAGAAAATAAATATGGCACGAATGACCTTAGGCAATACCATACTGATTTATACATGTGTCATTGCTGTACAAGGGAAACCTTGGCAAGAGGAGATTGACATCTTTTTTTTTGTGTATCAGCCACAAGGAGTAAGTAAGACACACTTTAAAGTGGGTTTTAGATGTTTCTTGACAGTAGAGGAGCACTGTAAATTAAGAGACCTTGGAAACATTCCTTGGTCTGGATAGAGGTAGATGGGACTGCTTCAGCCTCATCTCTACCCAGAAAAACAGTGTTTCCTGTCACTTGAAGTATCTCTTTCAGGTTCTTTTCTGGTCCTGTCTTGTCCAGCTGCTTCTCCTGCCTTTCTGCTTGACCAACTGCCCCAAGAGGGATAAAATAATTTGCCAAACTGCTCTGGAGCACACGAAAGACCAAAACTTAGGTACTTAAATGGAAAATGCAGAAATAAACAAAATATTAATCATATGAGCTTACAGTTAAGCACCTTTGAGAGCCCTTAAGAAGAGAGACTTGGCTTGAAAACCTACACTATGAACACACTCATTGAATAATCATGCATTGTGGAAGGAGATTTAAAATACACTGCAGAATCCTGTAGAGAAGAATCTCGCAGTACTTTTTCTCCTCACAAAGCACAAGATAAAATATGCACATTTTGCAGTCTTGCAGCCTCACCATTGGTTTCTGCCTTACTACTGTATTGAAAATGCTAATGATGACAGAATTCTGCAAGAAATGCTTGGAGAACATTACAAATACTAGAAATACCAAAAAGCCACTCCTTAATTGCCTAAACAGTGCATTGAAAATTCTCACTGCTCTTATGGAGCAACACTTTACAGCCAGACAAGCAGATGCACTGTGGATTTAACCCAATAAAAATCTCTTTTCTTAGGGAAGAAAGAACGAACACACAATCTGAATACTGCTTGGTGCCAGTGATGCTTCCAGTCATGTACTGTGTCCACCTTTTTACCACTGTCCTCAAAACCAGATGTGGGTGATTTGAAAAGCAGTGGTCAGAAGATAATGAGAATGATCAGTAAATAAGACCTATGGATGAAGGGTAAAGGGATTGTATTTATTCTGTATAAAAGCAAAAAAGGCTGAGAGAGAAATAATTGCAGATTAGAGAGATGTAAGGGGAAGAGGATAATGTGTATGACAAGCCCAATGTGGATAGGACAAGAAGTAATAGCCTTGAATCACAGCAAGAGGGATTTGGTTTAGAAATTAAGAAAAAAATCCAGTTGTAGGAAAAGTTAAGCACTAGAGAAGAACACTTACCTCACCTGGAGAGACTGTGGGATCTCTGTCACTTGGAGATTTCAAAACCAAGCCAGGAGATACCTTTCAGGAATGCTCAAGGACTAACCAATTAAGAGAGTCCTGTTTCCTGTGATTCTAAGTTTTACTGTCTAGTCTGTACAAACGGTGAGATCTTCATTTATGTGAGAGCTACAAGATCAGCCACTTAATGTGTGGAAACCATCAATGAAAGGCAAGCTTAATGGATCTTCCAAAAATATTCACCTCTATTTCAATGTGAGAAGGTGATAAGCTATTGCTGAAGGAATCCTGCCCTACTGACAGGAAGAGCGCCAGGAAATTAATTCTCCTTGGAAATTTTCTTCTGCATGGCAACCAAGCCTGCAAAATAAATTTCCCAGGATTGTCCTCTTTCTACTTACAGGCAGCTGCTGGGAAGTAGCTTTCTGCAGACTGAACAGATGGAAGAGGGGTCAGGATATGGGTGAACTTGTTCTTTAGGAGAACTGGAAGGAGCACGAAACCTCAGAGGAGGTGTCTCTGCCATATTTTTCTATAGAGAAAAGCTGGAGAAGCAGGTGTTTTTCAGGGGCTGAAAGAACACTGGATGTCAGTAATAGCATGGCAACACTGAAACCATAAAAATGATGTTAAAGTGCTATGACAGACCATTTATGGAGGAACCATACTGACAGCTACTTTGTCTTGAAAGGCAAATAGTGCTTTGAGTTCCTATGCATAGTGAAGTGGAGACTACAAGGCTGGAAAAGGACCAAGAGAAAAGGACTTTTCAGGGGAATTGTGGCTTATGGGAGACATAGTCAGGACTCCCACTTAGCTTCAAGACCTTGCACCACCCATATGGCATGGCTTGTGTCTTTTTGATCCTGTCTTGGCTCAGAGGAGCAGTTTCAACTACAATTCAACTTCTGCTCACAGGAAAATTGGAGTTTGCCTGGGAGATCAGTGAAGTCAAGCTACCATGGCTTTGAATGCATGACATACACATATAGTGTAACCAGCAGGTTTGGTACCACTGGATCTATAGCTCCTGGAGTGTATGCTAGCTGTTTTCCCAGGATTTCTTGATGGTAGCTCATTGTTCTAACCAAATTTTGAATGCCTGGAAAGACTGAGCAAATGATTAACATGCATGAGCTTTGCTTAGAATATAAACCCAAGACTTATTGGTCCTTTTACCAGCCTATGGTAACACTGGATTTCAAATTTTTAAACGTATAATGGATTTCCACAGAGCACGGCTATGAAAGACAGCCTTGTGCATCATTAAACAAACAAACAGACAAAGAAAAACAAGAATAGGGTAGGATCAGTGAAAATCAACATGCATAAATATATATTTGCAAGTCTGGTGAGGACCTGTAGAGGATATGTAAGGAATGAGTTGTTTCTGTTGTCCCACTTGAAAGTTGAATACAAATGTATCAGAAGTGACTATGCAAATAATGGAGGAAACCTGCATCCCTACTCAGCGATAAGCTTGCAATAGTGTTGCACACAAAACTGACAGGTCTTGACTCTGGAAGGTGCATTTTTTGAAATACTAAATCAATGAACCACTCCATGTTAGGAGCATCTTTCTTTCTGACATGCTTTTGGAAACTCAGTGCAAACAGATGTGAGAGTCAGTCCTTCCACATGAAGTAATAACTGTTGCTGTAACTGCACCTGTGCTCTTAGCAGAACAAGCACTTGCCTCCTTCATCTTGCTGCTTTATTGCACCCTTCTTAGATGACTTCAGATGAAGATGAGGACTTACAGACAGAAGGAGGAGGAGAAGAAGATTTCTATTTTGAACAAAAAAAGGCAGAAACAATACAGAGAAGTGAAATTCAGACAAATGTGTTTGCATTTTTTATGTCTCTGTTTCAAGTGGATCCTCAGATATTCATTTGTGGTCATGTAGAAATTCAACCTTTTGACGCTCCTGTATGAATGCAGTATAACCTTTGGTGCATCCCTGTTGGGAAAACTGCATAAAATTCGGAACGCTTGATCATATGAGAAACTAAAGCAAAAAGTTTCCTTTCACCAGCTTTCTTTTTTTCACCCACACAATCAGTTCTGTGTCCCAAGGACTTCTGTCTCTGCTTTGTCTTGGGATATGTCTTATGACTGTTTTCTCATTTCATCCTATTCTCCTAGTTTGCTTCCTCCTTCACTGAAGCAAAACTAGTCATCTTTAAACAACCTACAGCCCCTGCTCTTCCCACTAGAAAACCCCACACTACATTCATCATGAATTTTGGTTAGACATCTGGGGGCAGGATTGGCTTGAACTCCTTTCTGCATGACAAAATGGGAAGGCAGGATTTTTGAAGACTGGGGTCCTGCTTGTCAATACACCACAACTCTGCTGCTGACTAGAAATGTAACTGCAAGAGAACTGAATCACCCAGCAATGATGATTTGAGGCCAGATTATTGACAGTTGCCTATAGAGCATTTTGTTCTTTGTGTTCCAGGGAGTATATAGCACTTTGGGTACCCACTGACGGCCAGTCCTCCATTCAGAAGAGGGAAGGTGTGATATTACACTTCTGCTTTATCAAACTTGTCCTCCAAGTGGTAAATATGTGTGTGTGGGTATGCACATATGCAAAGAAAACTTAAAATAATTTATGAAGGAATTGCAAAATCCAAGATGTCATAATCTTGCTTACTAAAGAAAGAAAAGAAATTTAAAAACTCCTCCCACATATGAACAGCTATACATTGCTGCACTTCAAAATACACCTGGGGAAAAAAATATATTGCTGGAGTTAAATACTTATGCTGTCACAAAACAACGTACTTGAAGGCTTCAGCCAGATTAGCTTCTCAAAACTTTCTCCTCTTTGGCCTACATGTTATGATATGAGAAATCATCTGCAAGCCCTGATGTAACAATGTACTCTGAGCTATATTCCATTAGAAAAACTTTCAATAAACAATATATTAAATATATCGCACACCACATACCTGAATGTTGAAGCTGAAGAAATATTCATCCTCCTCTTGCCCTATTTTTGTCCTGACTCCTCCAGATCATCTATATCTCAAAAGTCCCCACAGATCTCTTTACTTTTCAATCACACAATTCTGACAACATATTTTATCCCTAAATTAAAATACATCAGTCAAATTAACATGATGTTAAATTCAGGTGGAATTAGATAGAGTCTATGGCCTTAAACACAATTTTCTCTTTGTACTAAAAAAGCATTTATGGCCAACAAAGCTTTTAAATAATTATCTCAAGATAGCATATCAACATTTACTGCCTGGACATCTGGTTTTAGATTAAGGTGGGGTGAGAGTTGGTGTGAATAAATTGTAAAGTGAAATATTGATCCTCATCAAAACTGTCTGAAAAGGCAACTTATGAGTTTCACATTGGTGCTGTAAAAAGAGAGTATGACAATATATAGTATTTAACAGCAATACAGTAAGGGAGAGATTTTGCACTGGGAAAACACTATTTCTTGAAGAAGACTTAGCATTGCTTTTGAAAGGTTAAATTGTTGTATTTATCTCACAGCATTCAAATATCACATACAAATACATGTTAAAATATCACCATAATGCTGTTTTTCCTACCCTTTCAAAGGAAACCTGTCCTCTCGACTGCCTGTTAACTGCCCTTTTAAATCTCTTCATAAATATTCCCCCAAAATTCTTAGAAGAAATATTCAGAGAAAAGTAATTATTAAAATAACATGGCAGGCCTGGCTGGAACTGACAAAATCAAGAAATTCAGGGTTAAGATTGAAACTCCATCTTTGAGACACCCCATTGTGCTTTGTTGCATTTTAATAAGTGTTCATCTGACCCTTGGCCAGTTAATTATGGGAATCTTCAGAATTTTGTTCTGCCCCCCTTGCTCTTCAGCACTGATGTTCTTCTTTCCCTTCTATTTTTAGGGACCTTAAGGTGAGTTATGATTGTTAACCTGATAACACCTGGATCTATTTTGCTCTTTTAGCTGATCCCACTGAGGCAGCTTTTAATCTTTTCATCTTACCTCCCTAAAGCACAAATTTGGATCTTCAGTGAATGTCTTAAAAAGAAAAAAAAAAAAAAAAAAAAAAGGAGGGAGAGAAAGAAGAATCACAAAAATTAGATCCTCTTCTCCCTTCTCCCCACCAACCTAATAAATAGTAGCTCCAGGTTTTCAGTTACATTAGATGAACATTATTTATAGTATGGCTAACACAATTGAGGTGCTGGTGGACCTTATTTAGACATTAATTTTGTAGTTTGTTTCGGTTTGGTTTGTTGTTTGGTTTGTGTTTCTTTTTATTTTGGGGTTAGCTTGTTTGGGGTTTTTCTTAATATTTTAATGTTACTTATTTCTATTTACTTTGGATTTTCCATATGTAAATATGAAGAGATTGAGATTTTAAATTGCAACAATCTCCTTTTACTGCCTCCTCATCAAAGAGCAACATAGTATGTAGGAAAATTTCAGTTCAGAGGAGATAGAGAAAACCAAACAAAACCAACCAACCAATGTTTCCTGGTACCTCCTGTGGCTGCTCTCTGCACCAAGATTTTGTGGGTTACTCCTGAAAGAAGCACGGATTGGAGAATGAATTAGTTTCTTCTGAACTGTAGCCTGTTACCCAAGAGGAGACATTGCTGTGCTTGGTAAAGGAATCTCAGGAAAGGACAGAAGTAAAGCTACACATCATTAAAGTACAACAAAAATTGTGATTATTTGGAGGTTCCTGGGTAAGTTGACAGCAGAGACATTTGTTTGAAACACTGTAGACAAACACTGATATTGTTATACTTCTGAGTTTTCTGAGATTTTCTGAGATCTGTCCATCGCTAGAAAAAAACCCCTAATGAATAGTATTTTACTAGTGGAATTTTCCCATTGAATGCAAATTATTGAAAAAGTTTATTTTCAGAATGTCTCATGCCCGCCTTTGTCAGACAGCTGGTAGAGGGAAAGGGTTTCAAAAATAAAGAAAATTATATATAATGAATGACCAATTGCAAGATGTTGGGAGATTAAATGTACATTTATTGTGAGGACATAATACTGCTATAACCTAACCTTCTCCACCCCCATAGAGTAAAGAACACTTAATGAAGGAGAGGATGTTTTTATTAATCTCTAGCCCATTTCTGTGCTATATAGAAATCATTAGACATTCACTAGTAATTTCTTCCATCCACCCCATATTTTGCAGACAAAAATCATTTTCCCAATCTTTGATAAGCCTGATAAGTAGCTAACTAATACATCTTGCCTATTTTTTTAATAATCAGTAAAAATCTTAACATATGCCCTGATACATGGAGGTCAGCATGAATAGGGTTTTAAGAAAGTCTTTCAAGACTTGGATCACCAAGATTCCAAACTTTTTCTGCTCTTTGAACAGTTCTTAAACTGTATCTCTTAGAAGCAGTCGCTCTGGGTGTAGCTTTGCTCTCATAAAACCAAAAATGACCATTCCACTGGTGTGTGTGTTACAAGTAACATGATTTTCTGGTTGCTTTTTTTTGTACAGTCATGGAAATTCCTTCTTCCCTCACTCAGGAAATATTAGATTTCCAAATAGCTTCTAGGTTAAGCTCTTTGGTTCTGCCTCTGCTCCTAAACAAAGTTAATGCCTGCTTGTTAGCTCTCTTTCTTTAGCTTTGGTCTAAAGCTGGTTTTCCACTTACACTCAGACATCTGATCACTGACATAGATTATTTTCCTAGATTTTAATTTAAAACAAGAATTATAGGAAGAGCAGCTCCTTATAGTGGAGAAGATCTCCTTAAATCTGAGAAATCCCCAGCTTTACTTTTATTTTTTCCTTTAAATAAAAGTCTGACTTTGATTTTTGTTTTTTGTTTTTTTTTTTTTTTTTTATTTCTATGGATATTTGGTAAAAGTATCCCAAACTAAAACAATTCTCCTCCTCACCCCTTTCAGATAGTGAACACAATGAGTTCCTATGCTCATACTTGCTGACAGGATATTATTGTAATATATAATTTTATAGTATCTGTTTCTAGTTAGTTGTCCTTTGATATGTAATTTTATAGCATTTTCTCCCAGTTTCTCAGACCTTTTTTATTTGTGTTGGTCAAATCAGGTGTAAAAAGTAAGAACAGTATGAGGAGTTTGGGTTGAATGAGAATATGCTGTTCATTGATTCTACTGGTAGATCCCAAATCCAATATTATGAAAGATTTCTCTTACTTTTTTTCTGGAGGTTTAATGAGTAGTCTGTCTTGACTTCCTTGGGGAGGCAGTGCCAAACCTTTTATCTCTAGTCCCACAGTCAAATCATCATATCTGAGATCCCAGTGACTTCAGCAAGTTTTTAGGCAAATACTTAAGTCAAACAGCCATGAATTTGTTCCAGGAGAATTTCCTATGACAATCAGTTGCAGAGTTGTTGAGAGTTTCTGATTGGCTGGAGATCAGCAGATGCACTGATCATGCATCTCATCTTCTACATGGCCACCATAACAGTCTGCTGAGGAACCATTGGTGGGCCTCAGGGACCCTGGTGACAGATCTACATACATCTCTCTCTTTCTGTATCTGTATATACACACTCGTGCATGCACACATGTATATACTAGCATCATGTAGCTAATTATCTCCTGCAGTGCATTAATCTAGTTTGCAATTTGCCATATATTCTCTAGTTGAGTTAATTTGTTTTCTCTATAGGATTCTTGGCATGGATATGACATATCTCAATCATGTTATCCCATTCAGGTAAAGCACAAACAGTGAGAGAAAAGTCAGAGAACTTTGAATTACAAAGTTTTTTTGCATTAAAAAGTAGACATATAAGTATGTGAGTAAGTAGATGCATGCCCAGGTATCTCTTTTTCTTTTTTTTTTTTTTTTTTTAAACAGTGATAGTATACTAGAGTTAGCTGAAAAACTTCCAAGTCCACTGAAGGCAGCCCTATAAGTCCGTAGAAGAATAAGGTCTTTGTTTCTGTACTTTGGGCTAATATTTTACAGTTTTCTTTCTGTGGGAGCAATAAATGAAAAACTAACTTCCAAAACCCACTCACTTTTACTGATCCAGAATATGACTGCAAGGTACAGTGTTAGTAAAATAATCTATAAAAAGAACTCTAATCTCCTAAGAACACTGAAATAAAGTTTGCATGAATTCATGGTTAAATACAACAGTTACTTGATTAATAAAATAACATACTCAGGAGTATGAGTAAGTGCATTCTGGAGCTAGGGTTATTTTCCTTTACCACAACATACATTGCTCTCTTAAGAAAAATAATTCATCCTTGGAAAAAAAAAAAAAAAAAAAAAAGAGACAATGTGAATATTAATTATCTTGAATATTTTACAACAAAATGTTTTCCAATTCCAAATGATCCATGTGTACTTTTTGGTTTTCAACACAGCTCTTGATGTAATATAAAATATTGTGCATGCAATAAAATGCCTCCTAGGACTGTGAGTTCTGCCATAAAGGAACTAGGATGCACTGTCACATAATACCTAGAGTTTAGTTTCTCTTGAGACTTGTATTTGACTGTTAAAATGAAATGATGATAAATGTAAAGTTGAACCTTATTTTTATAAACTGATTAAAATACAGAGTTGGTAACTTGGAAAACATCCCAATGATACCTGAGGAGTGAAGCAGGAGGATTAGAGATACTGAAGAAAAAAAAAAAAACAGAGAACTGATCATTTTCCCACTGTATCCATCTAAAAAGCTGTAGTTCTTGTTTCTTATAAATATAGTCTCTTTGTAGTTTCCTTATAGCCTCAGATTTGTTAAAGAAAATGTGACATCACTACAGATAGAGAGCCCCTTTAAAGTCTTCTCAAGGTGCATTTCACTTTGTAAACATCTCTGAATAACAAAACATGCAGGGCTAGATTCGGCCCTCCACCATGTACAGAAAATCCTGTTGAGATTCTCCAAGGTTAATACATGAAGCTGAAAGCAGATTTTGGTCTACCTTCTTTATAGGGAGGCCAGTGAGCCACCTTATTTTGAGGTCTCTTTTTAACCAAATTTTTGTTGGATGAGTCTTAATGCCCCAAACCGTGACTTTTAATTAATTAATTAATTAAGGAAGGAAGACAGAAATGAATTTTCAAGTCACAAAACTCTGCTGCACGAGGATCCACATAGTTATGCTAAAGGCCTGAATCCCTGGCCATGTCAGAAAGCAAGAAACTGAAATATGAATTTTTGTTACAAGATGAAAGTTCTGGAATTGGGATAACATAAAAGCTGGGAAGAAAACTTGCTAAATTGATCAGAGTCTTATAACTGACCATGTACATTCCATGAGACTTTGCTGAACAACTTGCTGTTACTAATATCACCTACCACAAGGGAATGTTGCAATGTTTGTAAAACACTTTGAAGGCATAAATTCCCATATAATGTCAGTGCTCTAGACAATATAATTTTTTTGGTGGTTTTTTATTTTTCTGAGGATTGAAGTTTTCTTTGGAATTATAATGGTATCCTACCTCACTAAAAAAGCAGGAGGCTATCTGTATTAAATATATAGTAACCAAAATTAATATTTGCCCTTTGTTTGAAGTAAATTTTATGCTAATTTTATTTCACATAAAAAACTTCCCCAACCCTGGTATTCACAGACAAGCCGTACCCAAAATATTCACGGACAAGAGATAGTTTAGCTTTGACTGAGAAATATTTTTGAGGAGTAAGTTTGAATCATAAGGAGTCTTTTGGGGATACTTCTGCCCTGTCAAAAAGCTGCTCCAGAGGCTAAACCAGTGGTCAATCCCTTGAATGCCAACATCTCCAAAAGATGGGGCAGAAGTAGCAGCAGCAAGGAGTCTGCTGTACAGTCTCTCCTGGAATGCAAACTGGTTTTAAGACAAATACTAATATTTAGAGAGAGGAATATTTACTGATATTCCCTTAGCTAAACACTGCAGCTATAACTATAAAGCATGTAAAGATGGCAAAGCAGCCAGATCCTTTCCTAAGAGTGTTTTTATTTTTTTTTTTTTCTCTTCTAACTATAATGGGTGACTGCTTTTCTGCCTAAACAGCTCTAAAGAGCTATGAAAACTGAAGTCCTCTAAAGCTGTTAAATATTTCCTCACGTTTACAATAAAATTCTGCTTTATAAATCTCCTAGTAAAATCTCTGAAGCATTGCAAGCAGTACTTACATAATTTTCCGTTAAGACAGTATTTGTGTTACCAACACCTAGAAAATCAAGAAAGTGAGCGTGGATAAGGAAACAAAACAAAACAAAAACCCCAAAACAACCAAACAAAGGCGGGGAAGGGGATTGGGGGAGGGGAGGGGTGTCTGGGGGAGGGGGGGGAGGGGTGCGGAGGGAGGGAGGGGGGGAGGGAGAAGGAAAAAAGAAAGATAGAAAAAAAAGAAAAACCCTACCCTGAAACAGCCATGCAGCTATTAAACATATGCCAAAGTAAACAATAGTGTGAGGGTCTGCCATAGCTTTGCCCTGCAGGTAGACGGCAGGCGGCACAGAAGGAAAGCAAATGGCAAGGAAAAGAGAAAGACGGTACAGGATGTGGATGAGATGCCGAGCCCTGAGAGCATGAACGGCCTGATTGTGATCCTCAAGTCACACCATCAGCCATGCAAAACAGGACATACCTTTCTGGCTTGCTGGTTCTGTCGGCTGAAACAAAGCAGTCCCATTCTCAGCGGGAGGCCAAATCAAAATGAAATTTTATTTAGTCTGCACTGTCCCCAGATTGGTTTTCAGAATGACTGCTTTAGGAGATAGCATGGATGTGGCTGATGCATGCTTTGCATATGAAACTGCAATAGCGGGGAGAGAAAAAATCTACATAATCAAAAAAATCTGTGCCGTGTATATGGCAAAAACCCCTGGACGTTACTGAAGCAGCTACAATAGATGTTTTTAAAAATGACCTTTCTCAACAAAATGCACATTTGTGTGCCACAATACTATTTTTAATAAGTATATAATAAATCATTTTGCATGTGATTATTCAGAAGCTACCACGAGAGGATGAAATACCAAATAATTTTCCTTATTTATTATTTTTTTTAAAATCATGAAGTAAAATTACAGTTTGGAAACAAATACAAAGAAAATCTAAAGAGGATTTCTGTGTCTTGCAGTATCTGGTGGTGATTGCACCTCAGAATCCTCTTCAGTTTAGTGTTTTGTTTAAGTCCCTGTTTCCTAGTGGACCCCAAAAAAGGCCTACTGCATTAAAGAACATCTGCTTTTTGTACCACTGATCTAATGCATTCAACCTTGCACTTTTAAGAAAGGATCCATTCTTTGATTTGACACACTTAATTTTACAGATTATTAATAAATAAAAAAGATCATCAACTGTTTGCCTAGTATTTTAGATTAGAAGTTAGAAACAACTTACAAAGGCAAGGAATAGTCTGCTGAATATGCAGGGCATACACCATGTAATGCCTTTGTTGTCAGTTATGCTGCAAATGAGATTTTCAAATAGGATTTGCAGAGGCAGGGCAGTGATCAACACAGTGCAACATCCAGAGAAGGGAAGTTAAGCACAGCATTCTGTGAAACAAGGGGGCAGAAGGGAGTCTATTTGTAAATCCGTATTATTATCCAAAGAAAACACTTATCACTGCTTGAATTTGCTACACCAGCTACTTGGAACTAGGTGATACCAATAATTTTGTAGGTGCATATCTGTGTGAGCACGTGTGTTTGTATTTATCTGTGTGCAGGGCATGTAAGCTTGTAGTTAGGACCATGTGCACATGTACATGCTTGATGCTCACACTGTAAAGGACAAGCAAAAGGCAGAACAAACAGTACACATGTTTTCGATTGACAGATATTTCTCTGCTAAAACAAGCTATGTTAATACTGTGCTCTGTAGCACATGGACAGCCAAAGAATGGGAAGGAAGAAACAAAAAAAACTACCATAAAATCTTTAAGAATGAAAAGGGGACAATAATCCTTAATAAACAGTACAGATAAAAACTTCCAGGCATAATGAGATACAGTGCAAATCATTCACACAATGTGCTTTCACGTAGCAATGACGGAAGTTGCTGACAACAATGCAACCATGTGCAGATACTCCTTGGAGAAACAGTCAAGCAATTTTGTAATTCTGTCTTCTATGTTTTGCAGGCTAAGTTTGAGACTTGCCATAACAAAATGTGCTAGAATATCGGTGCTGTAAAATTAAGCACTGGGCATTATGGAAGGTAACTTCATAATAAGTTCTCCTATCGCTATTTAAAGCGAACTCCATAAGAAACACAGTGAAAAATAAAACATTTGTTCTCCTTATGTCTTGGAACAACTGTTTTTATATTTGCAGTCATCCTAACATGATATTCAGATAGTCCCTAGCCTTGTGTCATATCCTGTTTATTCTGATGTATATCTTATAGTGAAGCTTTGTCTATACTGAATTAATTTGGCTTTTGGGGGCATTATTATTTTTATGATTGTTGCTTTTTTCTTTTTTTTCCCCCTCACAGAACTTCCCACTTTAGGGAAAAGGAAAGATGTGATTGCTTTAAAAATAGAAGACCAAAACCAAAGCTAGTATTCCCAAAATTCAATGCACCTGGCATTCACTTTATACCTAATAAGCATCCGTGAATATGCAAATGTTCAATGTCTCCAGTAACCTCATTAATTTATTCCTCAGGCAATCAAAGAATGTGAACCAGTCCTCTGCTACTAATACTGGAAGTGGTACGCTGCTCAGCATTGCTAGAATAATCTGAAAGCACATTCTGCATATTGAAAAACTGTTTCATCTTTCTTCTTTCTTTTGCCACTGTAATTCAAACAAAGACTTCATACCTCAGTTTACATAGCTGACAGCAAAAGTTGAAAAATGACAAAATATAATTAAGACACATGTATATTTTATATATGTGTATCTCCACATGAGCACATACATGCTGGGAAGATAAATAGTTTAAAGAGACCTCAACAGAATTCTAGTTTGAGAACTACCTGAGTTTTCTTCTTTATTTATTTGGAGAGGGGGGATCTTGGGCAGGATGAGGGGGGAGAAATGACCTGCCTCCTACTCTGCAGAGCAGCTGAATAATCTTTTCCTTTGCCCACATTAAAAGCCCTGAATAATGTTTATAAAATGTTAGGGAATCCCGGTAGGTTTCCTATTTAACAAGCCATGTATGACAAATCACAGTGTAATGTACTACGTTCTTAATCTTTAATTAGAATGTGAATATCTGCACGAGAACGCAGTTAACTTTGACACATTAAATCTTCTGGTTAAAGTGCCTTACAGGAAGTGCAAAGATGAAACACTGCAACAATCTACTGCCTCTCTCCATTCACCCAGACAGTTGGGGAAGGATGATAACATCTTGTAATACCTGCTCTGTAGTAATTAATCGCTGTGGTATTTAGGACCATTCAAGTAGACAAATATGACAGAGACAGGGACAATTAGGAACCTTGTTCAAGCTACATTAACTTTTCCAGCTATTACAACACAGCAGCTCAAGTTTGCTTGTAAAAGCTGCAGAGGGATTGTTATGCATTAGCCGTGCGATTATTAATGAAAGAAAAGGAGAATTGTGTTTATTGTAGTTTGAAAATTGCAAATAAATTTCAATTATCTGCTATGTCATTTTGTTAAACATGCATTCTGGAAATGCCTTTGTACTCTAAATCATGAGCTACTTAGAGCAAACTAATACTAGAAAACCTTTGGGAGATATAGAGTCAATATTTTTGTTGAACTGGCCTTCTTTCTTGCTGAAATTGGAGATAGACAGAGAAACCTGAAGATATTTCAGATAGCAAACTCTGGCATTCATCCTGCCTCCACAGACGAACAGACAGTTGGCTCAGGCTTCTACACATTGCTGGTGGAACATGCGCTCTGGTCCTTAAGAAGAAGAAAGCTCAACTCTCTTACTACTTGCATGTAGAAAGTGCGCATATAAATAAATAATCAAACTGGGGGGAAAGGCTCTTAAAAAAGGCCTTTGATCTTGCCCATTATTGCCATAATCATCACCAGAACAGACTGAATGAAAGATGGGGGAAAGATTCGGGACCCTGTGTGGAATAGGTATTTTAAAGTTTACATGCTGTGTTTTACTTTCCAATCAATAAAGAGCAGCAAATGCACTGTAGATGATAAAGTTGATGTTTTAATTATACATTTGAGGCAGCATAATTTGCTGTTTCTTGTTAGCAACACACAAATACATATCAGGTCTCAGTGTTAAAGGAGGATATCCAGAAAACAATAGAACTGGACAAACACTGTGAGGACTTTGGTGTGAGTACTCACTCAGTGGATGTTGTCTTTAAACAAAAATGAAATCACCTAAACCTGTGGCCCTTTTATGCTCACTTTCTCTGAGTATTTGAACTGGAGTTTCTTAGCAGCATGAATGCTTGCAGAAAGCTAATTTGAAAGTCATACATGCCTGTGTTTGTGGAAAACGAATTCTAAATTTGCATGTGCAAATATTTGCACTGGGTATGCTGCTGTCTTCCCCCAGTCAGGGAGAAGCAGAGATGCCACGTGCCTTGCCCCACCAACCCTGCCTGAGGAACCCAGCTTGAGTTTCAAATATTGTGTCAAATTTGCCCAGCGAACTTGTTTATGATCAAGCCCCAAAGTAGCGGGGCAGGGGAAAGTGTTAGAACTGTATGAAATGTACTTGAACAACAAATGTTTGCAGTGATAGGAGATGTGTAGCTGGGCATTTCAAACGCAGAAACAGAGGCACCTTGGCACAAAACAGAGTTTGTTAGAAAGTGTTCTCTCAGCTTTGGTATGACTGGTTTTACCTTTTCTGTCCTTCCAGGGGGATGAAAAAGAAAATTAAAGGGTGAAAATAATGGTCAGGGCAGGAAACATTCTCTTCCCACCTGTCCAGTGTCTGGTCAATCTTTTCCTGCATTTTTTCCCCTTTTGATTTATTTTATTTTATTTTTTTCCTTTCAGTTTTGGTAGCTGCAAACTACACTGCCACATGTGTGCCATTTTCCGTGACCTGCATCATTGTACTCTAGAAATAAAAAGAAAAGCCAGCTTAACCCCGCAGAAATCTACATCCCCACCCCAGAATCTGTTGTCACAAAATGAAGGAGGGAGGGGGCCTGGGCGGGAGGGGCGTGTGGGGGGTGTGAGAAGGGGGAAAGCAGCTCAGTGCACAGCAACAATTCCTCCTCTCAGCTGAGCTGCAATGATGTCAGCTTTCTGATTACAAACTGCTTATTTATGCTTCAACAGCTGCCAAGAGCAGCAAATAAGTGGCTAAAAGAGTGTCTAGACCAGGCATTCAGGCCTCTATTGTTTGCTGGTTGTTACCTGGTTGACAGCGATGGGTACAGCTGCCTGGTGTGAAAGAGAGCAAGGGATGGAGAGGCAGTGATTGACAGAAGGGCCCTCGGGGTCAGGCACAGCCAGCCCCGATGGCCCCATGGCTTTATGTTCGCCGCTCTAAGGGGAAAGCAATGGCTCTGCCTAGAGGTTGGAGGTGAAAGGAAATGTTTGAGGGTAATGAAAAAAATCCTTTAGCCAAATTTGTGATCATGAACAGTTACTCCGGGGAATTTAAACCCAAGTGTTAGACAGTTTTCTCTATATGCAGAAATGGTTATTGGTAGCCACCACAGGAATAATAATGTGTTACACGCATGTCGGCAAAATGTATCTTTGTGCAGTCCGTTACACAGGAGCTTAAAACTGTGGGCAGTTTTATTTTCATTTGGGTTAAAAACTGATAATTGCTAAAAACTGGTACTATGTATTACAAAGCTCATTTTGCTCCAGGGCAGGCTACCTCAAAAAGCATTCCCAAGGTTTTCTGAAAAATGTTCAGGCATTTGGAAAGGAAAAATAGATGTTTGAAATAGACAATGATCTATCAAAAAACTCCAATCTACTCAGTCAGTGAACTTTCATCACATAGATTCTGGAGGGACAGTGTCTAATAAAACAGCTCATAGGGAACTACTAAGCTAGCAACTAGGCTGACCAAAATCCATAAAATACCCTTCTTTTAGCCTATACAGATCTACCCTCATTTTAGCTCTGATCTCATGCATACTACTGTGGTCCAGGTGAAGTCAAAGGAGCAGCATTGGTTCAAGACAACTGCAATCAGGATGATTGAATTCCTCACCTCCCACCATACCCTACCCCCAACAGCAGATACTGTTTCACCAAAGAAGCAAAAATTCTTAGAAGTTTTAAAAGGATGAAACCAATGAATTGTTTTTAATACAACAACAAAAACAGGTTCAAAAGTCTTGCAGCAACACACAAAACCTATGAAGATATGCTGTACCCTGGGAATAATTGAAGCTTTATGTGCCCTTCCAGGTCTGCTTCTACCTTCTCTCAGATATGTATCACATTAAATTTCTGGGACAGCCATGGGTAGAATTAATCTTGCATTCCTGTTTGGCATTTTTTGACACCAGACGAAGTCCTATGCCAAGAAAAAAAAAAAAAAGTCGATTTTCAGAGCTTGTTACATGTGACAGAATTATTAAATGTTTTGTGACCATATGGTATATATTTTTTTTTTTTACTGTAGTATTTGAAATAGATTATAATTAACAAATGAGTAACCTTTCTCCAGTAGAGAATAAGGAAGCACTCAAAATATTCTGGGCATAAGTAGGAGCTAGAAAACAGAGCACCTGAGCAGAACAAGCTTAATTTGGGTATATAGTTGGCTTTCTACATATCTGATGCAAAAGCTGTAACTAAAATGAAATCATGTTAAATTAGCTGTAAAAAATAAGTTGATTTAATTAAGCACAGAAAGACTTATTAGATATAATAAAATGTTAAAAAGTCTAATGATGTGCAGTTACATTTCAGCTAACACTGCTCAACAAATCTACTAAATTTATTCCTTTCAATAATTATCTGTTTTGAACATTTAATTAGATAAATAATATTTAATCACTTCAGCAAATTTGAACTAGAAAAATTCCTTGTCATCAGTGGTGACTCATTCTTGCTAATATCTACCTTTAAAGAAAAGGTAAAGCTAGATGGTCTTCTGGAGCAGCAAAGAGTATGAGACTAATACATATCTGTCTCTAGGCCTCATTAAAAAAACAAGGTTTGCTAAACAAACTATTATTTACAGTGAAAAGTGTGCATATTTTACTGAGAAAGAGCATTCACATGTTTGCCTCTTTTCAGCATCAGGCACTATAAGTAGATGATAAGAAAAGATATTCACTAGATGTCCTATAATTCATCATAATACTGTTTCATTTAATAGCTACTTTGCTGAAGTGATTGGCATGATTACAGGAAAATTACTTCAAATTATTCATCTCTTATCTAGCATCTAAGATGTCCTAAACTTGCATGAGAGTTAGCATAATGGGACCTATTAATTACTAATGCTGCAAGTCCTTCAATACTTAAATATCCTTACTACCAGGTGTGCTGTGTAATGCAAATAAAGAAATACAATCTGAAATGATTGCTTTCCAAGACAGTGTCACCCAAAGTTTAATAAATTAAATACCAAGTGCCTAATTCTATGGCACACCCACCAATTCAAAATATCTAGATGTTCATATATTTTATTTTTTATCTTCATCTGTATTTATTCCTCTCTCATATCTGCATACCTTTGCAGGTGGTGTATGCATGTGTAAAAATAAGTATGTGAACAGCATATGATATATATTCTCTTTATTTTCTACTCAGAGGCATTTGATGTGCAAAGCTGCTACAAAAGACAGGGTAAGTACATAGTCTCTGTCCTAAACAGCACCTTTTCATCCCAAACCCCTATCCATCAAATACTATCTGCTCAACAAAATTTACTCCTATGTGCAAACACTTTCAGGCAAAGAGGCATTAATATCTGTTAAGGGCACAGAAGTTAGAGCAAAGATAGCCAGAAGCCACATTTGTCCTCTCTGCAATCTGGATTTAACATGCAATCTAAATGAGAGCAGCCATACATTTACACCCTTGTTTTGAATTTACACCCTGACTTTCTAAGAACCCTTATGAAAACCATTGCAAGAGAAAACAGGGGTGGGTCCTTCCCATCTAGCTCACCTGTGACATGACCATAGGCTGTCTGCTGCTTTTTAAAACTACCTAAGGGGAAATGTTCCCTGAAGACCTGATGCTTCAGTGTCTTACACCTCAGAAACACACTTAAATTGTCCGAAGAAGACCCATGCAGTTACAAGCTCTCATTAGTGCTGTACTAAACTTTCTTTACAGAAGTAAGGCCATGAAAAATACTGGTTTATTTTCTTTATGGAATCCAACCTCAAGTCCATGATCAGCTGTCTTCTCTCACTCTCTCTCTTTCTCCTTTGTTGGTTTTATTATCATGACCAGTACTTTAAGTTCTTTTAATTAAATTTGTGATGTTGAAATAAAGAAACAGGAAATATGGGACCAAAACCAAATCAATTTGAACAAAGGGATAAAAAAAAAAAAAAAAAAAAAAAAAAAGGAAAAGAAACCTGAAAGTAAAAAGCAGATAAAGACCCCATAAAATCTGATTGTTGCTGACATATGGCAAATGACCAAGGCTCTGGGCTTTCTGACAAAAATCTAGTGAAAATCCAAGTGAAAAACTTTCAAAACTCTTAACTGTTCACTTTTTTTTTTTTTTTTTAAACTTCAAGCTGACAAACTCTTTTAAGGTTCACAAGAAGTTTTATTAGAAGTTTTATTTAATTGGATAGTTGCTGCTGAAGTGGTATGAAACCTTCTGGGACTGGCAATCTTTCATAAAGCTGCTCCAGTTTTCTGGATATAACATGAACAAAATACTGCCAAACTAGTGATTCTGCAGTGTGCAAGGGACTTCACCAACTCTTCATTACTCCATTCATTCATAGATATTTACTATCTGGACTAAACTCATGGGTACTTGGTGTTTATAATTCTGCAACTGCTAGTAAGGACTCTGGTATTATAAACAATACTCCACTCCAAAAGTTAGAATTCTATAATAAACAAAGTATTTGCAAAAAAAAAGATCTCCTTTTTGGCCAGATGAAATTATATCTGCCTTTCTATACATGACATTACAGAAACCTATTAGCTAGTCATTAGATTTGTTTTTCAATGCTGGCTGTTATCCATTTTGTAAAAGAAAGACATCAACAGCTGTTGAACATCATAAGCATCGGTAATCACAAGCTTTGCAGAGCTCCCATGGCCAGAAACTCCTCCCTCACCCAGTATATCCTGTGCAGGCAATGGTACCTTCAAAACTAGTCTGGCCATCACACAGAACAACTTTCTAGATTACCTGCTGAAGATACATCTTGTTCTGCACCTCACCTCACTAGAACCAGGGGTTTATCATGTTTGCACAATGTTAAACAATGTGGAGAAGTGATAGCTTCTACATAATCACCTCTGCTTTTGCCTAATATAATAAGATGCAATAATTCCTAGTCAGATACCTTGAACAGCATTGTATCTTCATTGGTTCACCAGGCACTTAAAATTTTGCCATGACAATAGTGATTCAGACTTGAGATACTATTTTTCCCTCCTTCATCAGCATGTCTCCACCATTTAGTATACCTCTCGTGTGACAAAACCACGGAAGTGATACGCTTCACAGAACTCCTTTATAACCTTACCTTGAAAAGCTGACAAGTACCACCACATGAGGAACGCAGCAGGATGAAAATGGGATTTTTTTTCTTAAATAAATAATTAAATTGACACCAGTTCACATTGTTTATGACTAATAAGAGATATGTCTGAGAGTGTAAATTGATTCAGAAGAAATTACTCAGATCTCTAATTTTTGGCTGCATCCACTTCTTTCTTCCTGGCAGCCTGTAATTCCCATATTCTGAAGGCATTCAATTTAATCTAATATTCAATAATATATGTAATCTCTGCACTGAAAGTGCTTGACTATCTAACCTGCATACCACAACCCAGAACAAAGTGTTCACATGAAGTACTAGAATGGAATAGTACTGGGAAATACCTCCAATTGTCTCCCTAAATGGAAAGCCGTTCTGACAAGTCTTCTGTGGTTTAGACAGTCGTGTCTAATGGATTAGAAAAATCTTGTCTAATGGATCAATCAGAGGACTTGGACAACTGCAAGAGGGAATAACACTGGGGAACTATCAGGCCCACTGGCTGGGTGAAAAAAAGTGCTACGCTTAGTGCAAGTACTTATGGAAACATAATTAAGAGCCAAATTCACTGAGCATCTGCACCAGCTTCTGTTTGGATGGTGTTTGGAGTAAAACGCACCAGCAAATGAGTGTGTTGGTGGGAAGTATCACTGATACACTTGTGATTCTCACTGCTTACCATCTCAGCTGAACTGCAGCCTTTCAAGGAGAAAAAGCATGTTTCTTTGATGCTTGAACTAAACAGCCTGGATTCTAGTTGAAATATCTGGGAGGTGAGTCCTTTGTAAGTCGGTTTGGGGGTGGAAACTCAACACATACAAAGACTAATTGGCAGCAAGTAGTGTTGGTAACTCCTACACTTTTGAGAACTCAGGCTTCCAGCCAGTTATGCTACTGCAGGAACTTAAGGACTTTGTGATGCCCTTAAAATCTTTTTCTTTCCCTCCTTCTCTTCCTTCCCTTCCTTCCCCTCCTTCCCTCCCTCCCTTCCTTCCTTCCTTCCTTCCTTCCTTCCTTCCTTCCTTCCTTCCTTCCTTCCTTCCTTCCTTCCTTCCTTCCTTCCTTCCTTCCTTCCTTCCTTCCTTCCTTCCTTCCTTCCTTCCTTCCTTCCTTCCTTCCTTCCTTCCTTCCTTCCTTCCTTCCTTCCTTCCTTCCTTCCTTCCTTCCTTCCTTCCTTCCTTCCTTCCTTCCTTCCTTCCTTCCTCCCTTCCTTCCTCCCTTCCTTCCTCCCTTCCTTCCTCCCTTCCTTCCTCCCTTCCTCCCTCCCTTCCTCCCTCCCTTCCTCCCTCCCTTCCTCCCTCCCTTCCTCCCTCCCTTCCTCCCTCCCTTCCTCCCTCCCTTCCTCCCTCCCTTCCTCCCTTCCTTCCTCCCTTCCTTCCTTCCTTCCTTCCTTCCTTCCTTCCTTCCTTCCTTCCTTCCTTCCTTCCTTCCTTCCTTCCTTCCTTCCTTCCTTCCTTCCTTCCTTCCTTCCTTCCTTCCTTCCTTCCTTCCTTCCTTCCTTCCTTCCTTCCTTCCTTCCTTCCTTCCTTCCTTCCTTCCTTCCTTCCTCCCTTCCTTTCTTCCTCCCTTCCTTCCTGTCTTTCTGTAGTAATTGCAATTTTGGGTCTCTTTACTTACAGACTAAAACTCAGTGCAGGATATTGGGAGGCATTTTATGATCAGTGATAAATGAGGTGTTTGCTTTGCTAGACACATTGATTGCACAGTGGCCTGTGCTTGAAAGAATTGGACCTGATAATCCTCTGAGGCCCTTGGCCTAGGAAAGGACATCAGCAAGAAACATGGTGGAATCCCAGAACTAACAGTCACCTCTCTAGGAAAAAGCAGCACTGTTCTCTGCTGCAGATCTTGCAGGTGCATCCGTCCCTTCTAACAGTCTGAGCTCACACTGCATTCCTGGAAGTACCAAGATTCCCAACAGGAACATGTCTGCTGTAGGACCCAGGGACATGTCTTTGTGCAAATATCTGTGTTTGTGCCATGAAAGGCATGTGAACTCCCTCTTGGGGTGCATCATGGAATGCTCCCTTCCATTGGAAAGAAGCAGTGAAAAAGCACGTCCCTGTGCCTGTGAAGATCAATGACCATGAGGCAATTTTAGAGTGTGTTTGGCAACCACAACTTTTTACACTCCCCTTGTGAGACCAATCCACTGGTGACAATGACATAGAAATTTTTCTTTGCATCTGATTTATAGCATTGGAAGATCTGCAAGCCTATTTTGCTGAGAAATGCTGCTTTCAGGTGACTATAGGTGGCACACTGAGTAGGATGCCTTGCTATCAGAGCGGTGTGGACCTGAGAGTGGAGCCCTGTAAATAGTGCTTCATCATGCAAACGGGGATGTCACCTCTGTGCAGGCAGATGGTGGTATGAGTGGGCTCTAAGCATCACTACTGAGATGAAATGAGACAGCACTTGTGACAACTTAATGCTGACTGAGTAACATCAACACAAGTCTTCTTTTCTGTTGTAGCTGTCTTAGGATGTCAGAAGATATGGATCTGAGATTGAAAAGACACTTTTGACAGCATAATGGCTGAAAGAGTTTTGAAACATTTAAAGCAACAATAAAACGCAAAAGGGGGAAAAAGGATGAGGATAATGGGGTGTGACTTCTCAAAGGACACGAGGTTTCATTTCTCTCTGAATAATTTTGTGTCTCCAGAACTACTACTTTCTGAAACCACAAGTCACAATTTTCCAGAAAAAGTCAGTCAGGCACCTAGGCATCTTCTGAAGGCAGAAATCCAGCTTTATACCTTTTTCCACTGTAACTCTCACCCATTCTAACTCTGTTGGCTTCAGCTGTACAGGCATAAAGCATAATGAAAAATTTTCCTAGTATGCTCATAGTTCAGCTTCCTAAGATTGTGGCCAGTTTACTCACAGTAAAGTGAAAAGAATAGACTTAGAACACACATTCATTCACAGAAAACAGAAGAGGTGTGCAGGTCTTTAGATGCATCTGGTAATCTTTGTCCCTCAAACCCTGAGAGTTTTTTAACATAATATTGTCGTATTTATAATCCAAACTCTGATAGAAAACCCGCTGACCCGCTGGGTTTGTCACCTGAGTTCCCTACAGAGGAGTCCTCAATACTCATACTATGAGTAACCCTTAGCAAAGAATAGATAAATATAAAACTGTGACTAATGTTCTGGCAAATAATGATCATATCCAAATTCTAATCAAAGTGATCTGAATTTTTACAGACTCTTCTTTAACCTGCAGCTTTGTAATTGAACACTTAATTTGTTTAGGATTCTTCTGCTTTTATTAATTTTTTTAAAACTATTTTGAAAAATCAATACATTTATTTCCCCTCTACCTCCCTCTAAGAAAATATTTATTTTGTGGCAACTGTTTAGAAACACAGAAGTAAATCAGAAAATAAATAAGGAAAAGATTTAAAAATTTACATTTAAAATTCATTCCATATTTGTTGTATTCATTACTTTGATGTGGAGTTCAGAGGCTGTGTTAGTACTGTACTTCCTCACTGCAATGTGATTGGACTTTCAGAACACTGTTCCACACAAATTAAAGCATGCTTAAAAAAAAAAGAAAGAGGTTTCAAATTTATGCTCCTCTCTGGGGAGTAGAGTAATTAAAACAAATTTAAAAATCATTTAGAGAAATGGGCAATGTTAGAATTTTTTGTTTCCCTCAAAACATTTAAGCTTTCTTTTCTATTTTGCACATTAATACATTTTTCCCATTAGAAATAAAAGCTATAGGCCCAGTTCTGTCATGGCGGTGAGCAGGCAGTTGGATACAGTAATGCATGCCTGAAGCCTTCACCAAGGATGATAAGCCTGCATGAATTTTACGAGTCTCAGTATCAAGGTTGCCCTCGCCCAAGGGATTTAAGAATAAGGGGGGAAAAAAGAGAAGGCAGATGTATGAATAACTGGCATTGTAAATCTTCACCGTGGCAACCTACAGCTAGAAAAAGTCTGTGATGGGTTCATGACTTGAGAAGAAAGCGACACAGCAGAATGTGAATGGATTTTCTTCAGCTACTTAATACACTGCTTAGAGCAGCTTAAGGGTGTGTGTGTGAGAGTATGTGTGTGTGTGAAGGAGAGTATGTGCATGTGTGTAAAGAGGGGGGGAAATCCGTGGAAATTTGTTAGAAGGAATTACGAGTGTTATATGGATTGCTAGGGCTTGCTGGTTTTTTTTTTTTTTCCCCTCCCCCCCTGTTTTTTTGGGGAGGCTGTAGAGGAGGAGGAATACCATTTAGTCTCAGAATATAAATGACTGGATTTTGCTTGGGAAAAAAAAGATGGTGGGGGAGGTGCATAGAATTATGCAGGCAAGTAACAATGAGCAAATTGGACCCTTAACAATACAGCGCAAGGTCATAGCGAAAGTCACCAGAGTGGGGTGGTGGGGGTGTCTGGTGGTAGAAAACAGATCATGATAAATAGCTTCCCATTTTGCAAAATCTGGTAGTTAATGAAAATAAGATGCATTTGAGTTGTCTGTGAACACCTGATTTCCACCCCCCCCCCCCCCCCTTTCTCTCTCTCTCTCTCTCTGGTCCTGCTGATGTATGAAAGCAAAGCACTGTCTCTAATTGTGCAATTATAAAACGGAAATGATGCAGGTTTGCAACACAGAGAAAGAAGGCAGCTCAATAACATTGTTTAATAACAAGCAAATAAAGCTCAAAGGGGAAAGAGGTGAGTATTTCTGCTTTAGACTCATTAAGGAGCCTGAAACATATTGTAAAAGAGTGATATTTAATTATGGGCTGGACTGATAACATGGAGCAGGGCCTCACTGGGAGAAAGAGACCCTATGCTCCTAGGAGTGAGCGGCTCTAAACATCAATTACCATGATTATCTACCCGGTGCTTAGAAAATGTACCCGTCTCCATGTTCTGGCAGCGACCCGTAAACAGGCATTGCATAGGCAAATTTATGGCCACAGTCAGCTGGGGCCAGGTGGGAAAGTGAGCCTCCCATTGGTGACTTCTGTGCAAAAGCAGGAAAGAAGCAAAGGAAAGAAAAATCTGTCTTCTGCGCTACTGAAAGAGCAATTTATTACCAAGCATTTGCAGGAGACAGCATTTGTTGCCCTGCTGCCTTTTTTGCCTCTGTTGGCTGTCTGAATGAGAAATGGGAGTATATTAACCAACTCATGGGTTACAGAAGACGGCTTGGCATGGGCCCATCAAACTTCGCCGTGCTAAGGCAAGTCAAAGGTCAAGAGAGCGTTAGCAGCAGAGATTTAGAATCGAGTGCATCTCTTTAACCTTAACTGCTGGGAATGGATGGAGTCACTTTATTTCTTTAGTCAGGAACTTGGTTGCAGTGAAAGATGTCACAAGGAGGAGGGTACCATCCAGCCTGGAGCAGATGGGAAAGTGTAGAATGCAGCAAGTTGCAATATTCCTTAGGGGTCATCTAGATAACCTTAGAAACATCTTTGCTGTGCCTTAGCTCCACATTTACCATCAGACCTAGAGGCTGGATGTCTGGCATATGTGTTTGTGCATCTTTGTTAATACTCCACAGACCAAAGTAATAGAGACTAATGGTGAAAAGCAGGTGCCAAATCCATCCAAAGCCATTTAATCTTTCCTTCTATTTGAACCAACATTATTTTCACAGAGGAAAATCTTCAGTAAATAGAACATGCTAATGACATGTGCACTGAACTTTATTTTTAATGGCAGAGAGATTTCTTTACCTGGAAAGACAGTGTGTAAGGCACAGGTTGCTGTGAACTGGCTCATATCTTTCCTGCCTTCCTGAATCTGCTACAGGTTATTGCATGGCCTTGAGCACATCAGGTGAATTCTGAGTATGTCTTACTTCTTTAACAGTGCTTCTACATCTGTAAGATCCTTGAAACAGCAATGTCTCTTTCTGTGATATTTGCCACATGCCCTGTTTTGCCTCCAGTCTCGGCAGACTGCAGGAATCACTAGGATCAAACACAGCAGAGAATGATTTGGCTCCACACCCAGTTCAGATGCTCGTTCCCAGTGTGAGTTTTATTAAGCCATCATGGTGCACTGTGTACTGATGCATGAAGTGATCTGTGCAGAGAACCATATTTTAAATTACTGGGAAGAGGCATGTCACTTGCTGTTTAAAAGTAGCCTGACATATATGTACACCCTTATGGCCAAGGATAAGAGAACACTTTTGCTCATATGTTATGATTAAGATACCAAAATTCCCCAAGACATTGAAACATAGTTAAAAGGGGAAATGTAGCTTTAACTAAGGTCAAGTGTTCATGCAACACATGTATTGAAGGAGACATCTATGTTTTTGAATGAGAAAATGGCTTTAAAAGAACATCAGTTCTGTCTATTCTCCTAAATCCAAGCTGAGTAATTTTCAGAGAGCTTTAGGCGATCAGCCTCCATCGCTCTTTATTGTGGTTATGTCCATCTCAAAACAGAGAGGCCAATGGTGAGGAAAAAAGGCTAAAGATGCTTTAAAGCAAGTACAAAATTCCTAGGACAGGGAAAACATCACAATATTTAGTCTAAGGATGTTTGGTTTTTTAAATTTTTTTTTTCTTTATTTCCTCCACCTTTCAGTTTGTAAAAACCTTAGCAAAATGGGGCTTGTAACAACACATTAGCAAATAATTAAAGAATAATTTAAAATAATAATTTAAGCATTTGTATGCTTAAAAAGATTAAGATCTCCATCATCTGACTGGAAGACAACATCTGTAAGGACTGTCCAAGTTCTGGCCGCCCCTCACTTAGGAGCTGTACAGCTAAGAGTTTATTGTCCTGGCATGAAAATATATATGCAAGACAGATCAAGCTAGAGAAGCTGTGAGATATACAAATGAGAGGGTGCAGTAAGGTACAGAGTAACACTAAGACTAATGCATTCTCAGATCAGAAATTTTGTATCACTGGTTTCAATGCTATGGAGTACTGCAGGAGCAATGAAAACAAATGTATTGACAATTGTTAGTAGGTGTCGAGGGTTGAGGGGAAGGCCTCAGCCTTCTCCCCCCACCCGTAAGTGAAGGGAAAAAAAAATAAATAAAAGAAAACCACAGCCAGATAAGCAAAGGAATGTGCTATATTCACAAGCAGTTTAGGAAATGCAGGTTATATACACAATTTACAGTATTTACAATATATAAACAGAAATATACAGCAAAGTAACACAGGAATGAAACTCCCCTCCCCCTAATTGGTTTCACCCCCTGTACTCCCTTCTCTCCCCTTTTTCCCCTAGAGAGGGTTAGAAAGAGAGAAAAGGAACAATTGTTAATTAAAAGCAGTTATACATTAGAGCAAAAATGTTAGTAGGTTTTTTGCAGGCCTCACAGTTATCAGTCCAAGGTCAGTCTGGCAGAAAGCCTAGAAGCCGCAAGCTGCAGAAGGAGGAAAAAGTGCAAAACTGAGACAAGTCTCTGTGGGAATCAAAACTTCAGGCAGTACTCTACCAATCCACCAATGAAATTAGTTTAGACCTGTCCTTCGTTTATAAAACATTCAGTCACAGTGTCTCTTTCTTAAAGGCGTAGCCTCAAACAGTCACAGTAGGCAACATGGCTTCCAAATTAAGTGTGGAGATTGTAGAGTCATACACCACTCTATATCAACAGCAGCCCATTGGCCCCACGTTTTAAATCAAAAGTGCACAGGTTGGGGAGTGAATAAACAGAAGAGAAAGGAGTTGGAAGAAGCTGGTTGCTAAATAATCTGAAAGAGGAATTCCACACTACTCTCCCAGCTCTGAATTCTAAGTACATCCTCTTTATCCCACCCCCACACACATGTAGTGTTATATGCACAATTTCATAATGCTTGCAAATGGTTTGGTCAGACACTGGACCACTAAAGATAAAGAGAACAATTAAGAATGTTGCATAAAAATGAAGCCATTTCTTTGCATCTGCATTCACTATGGAGATGCTTTTCTCTAAGCCAATTATTTTCAGATAATAAATACAAGGCAGTATCAGAGATCAAGTTGTCAAAAGAAGAGAATCTTAAAGAAACCAACGAAGAGCAAAAATATCACTAGGATCATCCATTGTAAAAGTCTCAAATAAACATTAAATGGTCAGTTTAGAGAAGTACACTTTTCCATAAAAATGACCATAGTGTCTCACAAGTTTTTCAAAAAAGCATACAGAAAATCTGAAGACTAACAAATCGATTTTCCTTACTCCACTGTGAGACAAAGAATCTGAAAAAGTAACTAAACCCAAAGTTTTATAACAGACCATGACATAAGAAAAACAAACTGCCTGGTCTCTTAAAAGGTAAATTGTATCTCTCTAATTTATTGAAATTGTTTGGTAGCCAAAGTGAATATCAGATCTTTTTTCAATAAGTTACCAGGATTTGCACAAAAACGTTCCCTAACTAGAGGGTTTCAGGAACACCTCTCCCACCTTTTCACACAGACTAACCAGCAAGGTCTGCTGCACTCCTGGAGGAAATAATTATCCAGCTGAAGTCTGTGCTTTTGGCTGAGAGATTCCAAAGGAAACCAAATATTCTACCCTGCGCTGCCTTTTGGGTCCATAGAAGAGACTCCCAGTAACAGCATCGTTTAATAGTTAATGTTTTAAATACCTATTTTTATTTTTTTTTCCCCTCTAAACGCAACCACCCAAAGCAGGATAGGCTGGCCATTTATTCCTTCCTTTTAAAAAAAAAATCTTGCTTTTTTTGTTTGTTTGGGTTTTTTTATGTCTCCACTAAATTTTTATTTACTGGTGAAATAGTACTGGGATGGTAGAAGAGATGAGAAGGATGGCCTCAGGACGTTCCGACAGTGCAAGCAGCAAACGGACTAATGCTCTGCAGCCCACCAACAGTCTCCCAAAATCTCTATGCACCCAGGCTGTGCTCATATTTATTCCTAACCTACTTTCCAGTGACTTTTTGTGCCGTCACAGAGCTTTTGTAAATGCACCACTGGGGGCAGGGAAAATGTAGAAAAAATAATGCTCCAATTCTGTAGCTATTCACCTGATTCTTTTGCAAATTTGGCCCCGTACTCCTGTAATTCACAAGCTGATAGACACTCGGGAGACTCCTAGCTGCTAACGTTCCTGTCAGTCGCGTCCCAAAGAACAAAGGCAAGCTGAAGTATTTTTTAATTCTACCCTCTCAGCTCATCAACGCTGAGTTTACATAAAATGTAAGAACATTACACTACACACACTGCTAATAATCAGAAACTAAAGCTTTGAAGTTTCCCTATTTCACAGCTACTGCCATGACAGATGCTTGCCAGGGAAAACTCAGGGGGCATTTGTTTGCAAGCATTTTGGCTAAGCGTAGTGCCCATTGTGCCACTTAATATTTCAGCTATCTCTAGTGTAATCAGGGAGCAGCAGTTACTTATTTATCTCACGTCTTGCTCCTTGCTAGCTACCTACTATCGCCAGCATGACCTCTGAAGCACACACATTAATTTTACCTCAGTATTTCTATAGCATCAATTAATAAAAACTGACTATGTTTTCAACAAACGCACATGTACTGATAAATGAGGGTCCTGACTTAATTGCTCTGTAAATTAAGAGCTCACAGTAGTGACAATAGAGAATAGTTTTAATATTTAAAAACTCATTAAATTTGTGTACATTTTGAATAATTAAAGTCACACGGCCACTTTAAAGACCTAATTTAAGTTTAATTCTTAAATGTATATCACAGAAGAACTTGATCTGTTGAAAATTATTGGTTAATTTTCAGAACAACTTAATTCTGTTCCATTATTTCTCTGAAATTCCACATTCATTTGTGTCCTTATCTCTCCTTTCTGCCTGCCAGAAATTCCTAGCAATAGCAATTCCATGATGGTGAGAACAACTTTTGTTAGCTTCTGATCCATAGAAAGTGTAAACCCAAATGCTAATATTGTCTTTTTCTCTTTTCCACAGTGGATGCTAACTCTACATTTGAATTACTTAAATCTCTATCAGATCCATTGATTGGAATTAAATAGTGGATTTTTTTGAGAAAACATCTTTCTTTGTTTATGATTTGCAGCTCTGTAGACATGCAGTCCAAGTGCACAAATATGCATTATTTGAGAGAATTTGCAAGGGTGCATCAAAACTCCATTTCATTACAATTATATAAAGACAAGAGACTGTCAAAATTAGACCTTCATACTGTGGGTAAGTACCATTTCCTTTTTCACTCAGAAGTCTGATTTTTAGGCACAAATAGTATTTTGAATATCTGATTTCCTGGCTATCAGGAGACATATTCCTAAAAAAACCCCTACTTCTCCCTCCTTGCATGATTATTTGTGTGGTGTTCAAGAGGGCAACTTAGAAAAAAAGTTGGTTCCCTTGATGAAGACCATGCTTTGAATGGGACAGAAGTCTTAGTTACAGCAATTCACCTTTGTGCAGCTAACTTTTCTTTCTCCTGTGGCTCATATGTCAATCTTCATATCGTTACTAGTATTTAATCAGTGATTAAGCTGCCATAGAGTAAATACAGACAGATTGTGCCGCAACATTTCTATGTTCTTTCAATATTTTGAAGTGTAATATTCAGGTAGGTGCTTAGATATCAAAGTGATAGACACTTAATACCTGAAATAAATAGAATCATTCTTGCTGAAGCGTTGCAAAGTGACTTAAGCATCTAGCTATAGTAGGGGAGATGAAATGTTGTTTGCTGACTTTTTAATAAACAGGGGGAAATAGTGCAAGACTTTTGTGACTATGATAACTTTGTACTTTAAAAAACAAGAAGCCACTTCTACTTTTGCCTTCCTGTGCACTGATTATCAAGAAATATCCTGGGAGAACAAGTTCTGGATGAGAAGAATGACATGAGTTTTTGCCAGAACAGCACATTTAAACCTGTAACACTGAATTACAGAATTAACCAGGTTGGAAAAGACCTTCAAGATCATCGAGTCCAACCTATCACCCAACACCATCTAAGCAACTAAACGATGGCACTAAGTGCCTTATCCAGTCACTTTTTAAACACTTTCAGGGACAGTGACTCCACCACCTCCCTGGCAAGTACATTCCAATGGCCAATCACTCTTTTTGTGAAGAATTTTTTCCTAACATCCAGCCTAAAACTCCCCTGGCACAGCTTGAGACTGTGTCCTCTTGTTCTGGTGCTGGTTGCCTGGGAGAAAAGATCATGCCCCACCTGGCTACAACCTCCCTTCAGGTAGTTCTAGACAGCAAGAAGGTCTCCCCTGAGCCTCCTCTTCTCCAGGCTAAGCAACCCCAGCTCCCTCAGCCTCTCCTCATAGGCCTTGTGCTCCAAAACCCTCACCAGCTTCTTCGCCCTTCTCTGGACACGTTCCAGCAAGTCAATATCTTTCCTAAACTGAGGAACCCAGAACTGAACACAGTACTCAAGGTGTGGCCTAACCAGTGCAGTGCAGTGTTTCAGAGGACAACCTAACAAGTCTGACATCCTGATTGGAATCTGTTACAGACCACCCAACCAGGATGAGGCGGCTGATGAGTTGTTCTACAAGCAACTGGAGGCTGTCTGAAGATCATCTGATCTTGTCCTTGTTGGTGACTTCAACCTCCCAGATATCTGCTGGGAACTTAATTCAGCAGGGAGGAGGCAGTCCAGAAGATTCCTGGAGCAAATGGAGGACTGCTTCCTGACACAGCTGTTAAGCGAGCCTACCAGGGGCCAGGCTCTGCTTGACCTGCTGTTCTGCAATAGGGAAGGGCTGGTGGGAGATGTGATCGTGGGAGGCTGCCTAGGGTGCAGTGACCACGAGATAGTGAAGTTTTCAATATGCAGGGAGATTGGGAGGAGCACCAACAGAACCTCCACCTTGGACTTCCGAAGGGCGAACTTCAGCCTATTTAAAAAACTTGTCTGCAAAGTCCCCTGGGTACCAGCCCTCATGAACCAAGGGGTTCAGGAGGGTTGGACCTACTTCAAACAGGAGCTCTTGAAGGCACAGGAATTGGCGGTTCCCATGTGCCGGAAGGCAAGCCGGCGGGGAAGGCGACCAGCCTGGATGAGCAAGCAGCTCCTGGAGGATTTAAGGGGGAAGAGGAGGCTGTATCACCTTTGGAAGGAGGGGAAGGCTTCTCGAGGTATGTTCAAGGAAGCTGTTAGATTATGTAGGAATAAAATTAGGGAGGCTAAGGCCCAGCTGGAACTGAAGCTGGCCACCTCAGTCAAAGATAATAAAAAGCATTTTTATAAATATATTAACAATAAGAAGGGCAGGAAGAACCTGAACTCCCTAGTGGACCTGGAGGGGAACACAGTTACTGAGGATGAGGATAAAGCTGAGGTCCTGAACACCTTCTTTACCTCAATGTTTAACAGCAAGGCAGGAGTTCAGGACGAGTGGTCTCCGGAGCTGGGCGTTGGGGTCGGGGAGCAGAGTAATACCCTGGAAATCCATGAGGAGTTAGTTCGGGACCTGCTGAGCCACTTGGATATCCACAAGTCCATGGGACCAGATGGGATCCATCCTAGGGTGCTGAGAGAGCTGGCGGATGTGCTAGCTAGGCCACTCTCCATCATTTTCCTCCAGTCCTGGCTCACTGGTGAGGTCCCAGATGACTGGAAACTGGCCAGCGTGGTCCCCATCCACAAGAAGGGTCGGATGGAGGAACCTGGAAACTACAGGCCAGTCAGCCTGACCTCAGTGCCAGGGAAAGTGATGGAGCAGATTATCCTGGCAGCAATAACTGCGCACCTGAAGGATGGCCAAGGGCTCAGGTCCAGCCAACATGGATTCAGGAAGGGCAGATCCTGCCTCTCCAACCTGATCTCTTTCTATGATCAGGTGACCCGCCTGGTGGATGTGGGGAGGCCTGTGGATGTGGTCTACCTAGACTTCAGCAAGGCCTTTGACACCGTCCCCCACAGCAAACTGCTGACTAAGCTGTCAGCCTGTGGATTGGACCACTACACTCTGTGCTGGGTTAGGAACTGGCTGGAGGGCCGGGCCCAGAGAGTGGTCGTGAACGGTGCCGCATCCAGCTGGAGGCCAGTCACCAGTGGTGTCCCCCAGGGATCAGTGCTGGGCCCTGTCCTCTTCAACATATTCGTTGATGATCTGGATGAAGGGGTAGAGTCAGTCATCAGCAAGTTTGCAGATGACACAAAGTTAGGGGCAGATGTTAGTCAATTAGAGGGTAGAAAGGCTCTGCAGAGGGACCTCGACCGACTGGAAAGATGGGCAGAGTCCAATGGGATGGCTTTCAACAAGTCCAAGTGCCGAGTGCTGCACTTTGGCTATGGCAATCCCATGCAGAGCTATAGGCTGGGGTCGGAGTGGCTGGAGAGCTCCCAGACAGAGAGGGACCTGGGTGTGCTGATCGACAGCCACCTGAATATGAGCCAGCAGTGTGCTCAGGTGGCCAGGAGGGCCAATAGCATTCTGGCCTGCATTAGGAATAGTGTGGCCAGCAGGAGCAGGGAGGTCATAGTGCCCCTGTACTCTGCTCTGGTTAGGCCGCACCTTGAGTACTGTGTCCAGTTCTGGGCTCCTCAGTTTAAGAAGGACATTGAGACACTTGAGCGTGTCCAGAGAAGGGCAACAAGGCTGGGGAGAGGCCTTGAACACAAGCCCTATGAGGAGAGGCTGAGGGAGCTGGGATTGTTTAGCCTGGAGAAGAGGAGGCTCAGGGGTGACCTTATTGCCCTCTACAACTACCTGAAGGGTGGTTGTAGCCAGGAGGGAGTTGGCCTCTTCTCCCAGGCAACCAGCACCAGAACAAGGGGACACAGTCTCAAGCTGCGCCAGGGGAGGTTCAGACTCGAGGTGAGGAGAAAGTTCTTCACCGAGCGAGTCATTCGGCATTGGAATGGGTTGCCCAGGGAGGTGGTTGAGTCATCGACCCTGGAGGCGTTCAAGGGGAGATTGGACGTGGCACTTGGTGCCATGGTCTAGTCATGGGGTCTGCGGTGTCAGGTTGGACTCGATGATCCTCGAGGTCCTTTCCAACCTGGGTGATACTGTGATACTGTGATACTGTGATACTGTGTACAGGGGCAGAATGACTTCCCTGCTCCTGCTGGCTACATTATTCCTGATCCAGGCCAGGATGCCATTGGCCTTCTTGGCCACCTGGGCACACTGCTGACTCCTGATAAGCCTACTATTAACCAGAACCCCCAGGTCCCTTTCTGCCTGGCCTCTCTCCAGCCACTCTGACCCCAGCCTGTAGCACTGCATGGGGTTCTTGTGGTCAATGTGTAGAGCCCAGCACTTGGATGTGTTAAATCTCATGCCGCTGGACTCTGCCCATCTGTCCAGCATGTCAAGATCCTTCTGCAGAGCTCTTCTACCCCCTAGCAGATCAACACCTGCCCCCAGCTTGGTGTCATCAGCAAATTTACTGATGATGGACTCAATCTCCTCATCCAGATCATCAATAAAGATATTAAAGAGCTTGGTTTCATCAGCAAATTTACTGATGATGGACTCAATCTCCTCATCCAGATCATCAATAAAGATATTAAAGAGCATGGTGCCCAGGACTGATCCCTGGGGGACTCCACTAGTGACTGGCCGCCAGCTGGATGTGGCACCATTCACCACCACTCTCTGGGCACAGTCCTCCAGCCAGTTCCTAACCCAGCACAGAGTGCTGCTGTCCAGGCCACGGGCTAACAGCTTGGCCTGGAGTTTGCTGTGGGGGACGGTGCCAAAGGCCTTGCTGAAGTCCAGGTAGACTACATCCACAGCCTTCCCCACACCCACCAGGTGGGGAACCTGATCATAGAAGGAGATCAGGTTGGTGAGGCAGGACCTGCCCTTCCTGACTCCATGCTGGCTGAGCCTGATCCCTTGGCCATCCTGTAAGTGCTGGGTGATTGCACTCAGGATGACCTGTTCCATAATCTTGCCTTTCACTGTGGTCAGGCTGACAGGTCTGTAATTCCCTGGCTCCTCCTTCCAGCCCTTCTTGTGGATGGGCATCATGTTGGCCAGCTTCAATAGTCATCTGGGACCTCACCCGTGAGCCAGGACTGTTGAAAAATGACAGAGAGCAGATTGGCCAGCTCATCTGCCAGCTCTCTCAGCACCCTAGGATGGATCCCATCCAGTCCCATGGACTTGTGGGGATCCAAATCACTCAGCATGTCTCTAACTGCTTCCTCCTGGATCACAGAGGAACTATACTGCTCCCTGACACCATCTGCCAGCTCAGAAGGCCAGTTTTCTTGAAAGCAACCTATCCTGCTATTGAAAATTGAGGCAAAGAAGGCATTAAGTACCTCTGCCTTTTCCTCATTTTTTTATGTCACTATATTCCCCTCCATGTCCAATAAGCAATGGAGGTTGTCCTTGCCCCTCCTTTTGTCCTTCACAGAAGTGGCCAGTCTAAGTTCTAAATGGGCTTTTGCCTCTCTATTTTTTTTTTTTTTTACATGACCTAACTACATCCTTAAACATTTCCTGGGTTACCTCCCTTTTTTTGGCAATAGAGGCCCCTAAATTCTCACAGAGCTCCTAGTCCTGAGAAGTCTCATAGGAAAATTCAGATGATACTCAGGTGAATAGAAACATGTCATCACTGTGTCTGCTAAAGAAAGCTCAGATGTTGGCTCAGGAATACTTAAGCTCCTCATACATTTTTTTATGACCATTTTGTCTTTAATGACAAATAGTGGTGTTACCACTGCTTCACTAAATTCCTTACTTATTTATTCAGATTTCATATCTTAGCCCTTCCAACCACAGTGCTGCTTAGGAGAGTTACAGTCGGGTGATTCTCCACTGTAGCCCAAAGTCTTTTTCAGCATCATTGATTCTCAGAACAGAATTCCCTGTCCTAAAAGCACACTCAATCTCCTTCCTTTACAGAATTATACAACAGTGAAATGTATTTCGTTTGAACAAAAGGGTTTCTAATCTCTCCAAGGAATAATACCGTACTTTTATAATCATTTACCTCTACTCCAATCTTTATGTCATCTGCAAACTTTGTCAATAACTAGTCCATGATTTCTCCCTGGTAGTTGATAAGATGTTAAATAGTAAAGGGTCACAGCTTATCTTTGTGAGACCTTGATAGAAGTACACCATTTGCAGCAATATTTGTGCGATCAGTTAACCACTTTGAATCTCTTCAAGGTATGTCATATACACTTTATGTTGCTGTACTTCAGTAAATCTATTCTGTGCAAGACTGAGTGATAAGTCTAACCTGTATGTACTTCCTATGTTGATATGATTACCTGTAACAACCAAAGTTGTTATCCCCTTGTGCCATGAATTTCTGAGGGTGTGAGAATTGTGATTAGCAGATTTGCAATTTGGCAGAGCCATAAGTCAGCTCTTTCTCTATCACACACACACTCAAAAGGTTACAAAAGCTACAAAGGCTACTTTGAAGACCTCTGTGCTGCTGTCTGGCTTTTGATATTGGAAGTTTTTTCCTGACTTTGGTAATTTTGGGCTTTATTATAGGCATATTCAACTGGTTAATGAATGGATTTCTGAGTTTTCTTTGGGGCCAGAACTGTATTTTACCTAGACAATCTTTTTCTGATGGATTTTGCAACATTAAGTAGCCTTTCCAAGATTTTTTTTTCTTCTTAATTGACTTTTCTTGCTCTCAAGTTTCACAAATGGAAAACAACAACAACAGAAAAAGATACCTAACTAGCATTTGTAGCAATATGCCATTTCAGTCAGGGAAATGTGAAAATCTGTGAACAGAAACTAAAACCAGAGTAAACTAGAAATGCAGCCATACCATCAATTCAAAAGATATTTTACTCAGATCTTCATTAACTTCCCTTTGTCTTTCAAAACCTGACAATATTCCTCAGCTTAACCCCAGAACAATTAATGTTTTTAAGGATATGTTTATACGGTTCATAATGTAATTTATTGTTCCATGTAAAGTTCTGAATTTTACCACTCCCTTCCTTATAACATTTGCATGGTCTAATAGTGTTTTCCTGGTGAATGAGGAGAATCAGAAAAGGGACACTATTTACAGTAATGCACAATTCTTGTGTTTAAACTATTGGTGCATGGTGGTGGTAGAATGTGATAAATTTTGAGGCCACATGGTAGTTGGCAGCTTTCAGAAGAACATGCTGGAGGATAAGAAAAAGAGAAGAGCACATTAAAGAGGTGAAGCTGCAGGGGAACTTAAGCAGGCAGACTACAATTACCCAAGGAGGGACTTAACCAGGAGAAAGAAATTAACACCCACAGTCCTGTGAAAATTGCTTATGATCTCTAATGACACAAATTGGCATATTAGCTCAAGCTTCATTGGTGAGACAGCATTAACTAGTGGAGGGTGCCTCTTAAAATAGACCTGAGATTTAATTCTAGTATCTGTTTTGGCCTTTTCCCTGCAACTTCTAGAAAGACTGCAAAACTTGTATGGAGATTCAGTGCTTGTGCAGAATCCCTTCACACGTTATCACTTCCATCTCTGGGGCTTTACATAGGAAAGGAGAATCTTTACATTATCTGGTAACACTTTACACAGCACCTGGATTTTTTGAATGATGTCTTAAGCATTGAACTCTTTATTTGTTATGCTGTTCTTAGGTAATGAGTTGTGTCAAAATCAAACGAAAGGTAATAAGGCTATATAGTGTTGCTTGATCTAATGTGTTTATTATGTGCAATTAGTATCAAAAGAATGTGCTCATAACATCAGCTTGAAAACATGTTTAACATATGTAGTAAATAGTGTGAAATCAGTATATAAAAATCTACCATACAGAAAAGAAGTAAACAAGGATAAAATAAAAAAGAATTTGTGAGTATGATAGAAACCTTTATTTTCTGTGGTGTTAAGAGTGATTCTGTGGGAAAAGTGCAATTTTCTATTAAATATGAGTATTCTGATTCTACAGTCACAGGCATCAGTGTAAGAACATTGAAAGACAGAGGGATAGAGATATTGTTGTATTATACGCAATAGGATGCCTCCATAAGGGGCATTAAAAGAAAATAGAAGCAAGGCATTTGCTAATATATACTATATGCATTAGGAAACAGAACCTTTGAATCAGCCATCCATGTTTTATATAGAGTACGTTCTTCTTGATATTTTCTTTGCCATGTTTTTATTTTCACAATACTGTTGTTCTACATTGCCCTCCTTTAGCATTTTCCCTGTTCTCATACCTCCAGATCAATATCACAGAAGCCCATCAAAATCTTCACAGCTCATTTACATATTCACAGATGATATCATAACATTGTCAGGAAAAAAAACACCCAACTCCAAGAATTCACTGACTAAGGTAAATTAGCATGTACCTTTCAAACCAACACACACAATATATTATGATTTTGTTTGTGTGTATCTAAACATATGGACAAAAGTATTTTAAGTATTATATACGTAATACGTCTATACAAACAAACGCACAGACATCTATTTGTATTTGATATTTGTTGTTCCACCTTCATCCTGGCCATTACCATTCCAGTAATGGATCCTGTTGTGCGTTAAAATTCCCATTGTGGTCCATTACCACTTCCTTCATTGACAGCTCTATTGCTTCACAAGCTATTGTGCTATGTATGACATTGATTTGAGACACTGGATACACATTAGCAACATCACAACACGCATAATAAACTAGGTGTTGCTCTGCAGCATATACCAGAAATGGACAAAAAGCTGTGTAGCCAAATGCAAACTTCCACACTGGGGCTCCACGGGGCCCTTCTGCTGGGGTTTGTCCTCCAAAGTCAGGGCCTGCTCAGACTTGGCACAGCCAAGGGTGTGTCTGTTCCTGGCTGGAATGTCCTGTCCTGATGGCCCTCTTGGTGACCCATCAACCCTGAGGACCCACTAGCCTTTCCAGCACCTTGACTAGTTATCAGCCAAAGCTGTAGCATATTGAATTTTTTTTTTACTCTTCCTTTCAGTTCACATGCTTTAGTAAAAAAGGAGACAACAGGAATTGCTCTCAAGCAAATAATTCTCTGCGGTGGCTTCCCTTGGCCAGACTTAATTCCTTCACATCATCAACAACTTCTTTGGTGATCACTCTTTCTGGGGCCTGATCCAAAGGTCATTAAAAGGAATAGGAAACAAGGAAACTTTTTGTTGACATTAATGAACTTTGACTCAGACCTTAAAACTCAGGAAGCAGAGGCATGACAGCTGCATTGCTAGAAATAAACGGAAATCTTTGGACTGCTGAGGTCCAAAACACAGTCATCTTTAACTGAGACTATGCAAGTAAGAGCAGCACGAGGAGTACAATTCTTGAGTGAGCAGAGAAGCACCAGGACTCCCAGCCAGGAGAAATATTATGTCAGCAGCCTAATTCAGCAATGTGTGTTTTTGAGAGGCCACTAAGACAAGCAAAAATACGACTTCTCAAAATAATCTCTTAAAACAGTAGCATCAACAGAAATATTTCTCAGAGAGCTCAGAGAAGCATTGCACAAAATACAAGAGTAGTTCAAATTAGTAAAATAGGAAATTTAAAAAAAGGAATCAACCACAGGCAAGGATTCACACAGTGCAGAAATGATAGCTAGTAGTGTTTCCACTGTCAGTTATTTCTTGATACAAGTAGAACAGAGAGAATAGAGAAGCTTCACTGTTCATACCAACTCTTATGCCCACTGCTTTAATATTCTTGCAACTTCAGTAACTCCAAGGATCAGTGGGCTGCCCTAGTTGGGTAATATTTTCATCTCACTGTCTTTGCCTTCATCAGGGATGTTGTTGAATGATGGAAGTTCTTGTTTGGTGTAAATGCCAAGTCTCTTCTTGCCTTGCCTCCCCTGTTGTTGGTTTAGGTTAATTCCAGAAACCCACATAGGTTGATCGACCTGGTTGAAGACATTAAAAGTCTTTCAGTTCTCACTCCTACGTAACAAAATTATTTTCCTATCTCCAAATTACAGATATGCTGCTCTCCTTTTGGTATTTTCAGTACTCCACTATTTCTCACTTCAGCTTTCCTGGACTCTGACAAAACAGGTCATTGTCTTGTCTTGAATTTCTGCCACAATTCAGTATCCAAAGTGTGTGGTAGAACATACTTTACCTTCTCATAGAAACATCATGGGAAGAAGAAAGAGTAATAAAGGGTTTTTTTTTTTTGGGGGGGGGACTTTTTTCTCCTCCCTATTCCAGAAATTACTTACACTGTTTTTGCTAACCAGTGTCCTACCCTAATTTATAGCACATCTCTTACAGTCTATTAAACCAGTTTTAAAAGATAAGTAAGAAACTCTGCATGCATTAAATCCTTCTCTCTCTTTATTTTTACACAACTCTTCATGTGTCTATTGTGCAGTAGATCACTGGGTGGTTGTAATCTGTTCCTTTTGCTCCTCTGTTAACTCCCTGAAGTTCCATGCTTGGAATGAAAAAGATATGTCCGATTTTCATACCCATTAAATGATAGATTGGATATGGTTTCTTGTATGGAATAAGTGTTGTTAAGACCAAAAAGTTTCAGTCTATTTTCACTTTTTCTTTTTTTCTTCCTCCCCTTCTTCCCCACCCCCTTCCCCCGCCCCGGGAGACTTGCCATTGTGAGATCTTAAATCTCACCCATTGTGTTCCTGGGGTAGAGAGAGTTCAGTCTCCATTGCCTTTTAAACCCTTGTTAAAATACATGTGAATGCTGCTACTTCCAGCATACAGCATTTCCCCCCTGTGCCAGGAATTGAAAATGCCAAGTTTATTTCACAAAAGCAACCACGCACAGAGCATCTGGTAACCCCATGACTGGGGTGTACTTAGCCCAGTGGAAGCATTCAGCAATCTCTCAGCTCCCAGTCCTGGATGCCAGACTACAACCTGATTCACTTCTGCTTGTTCATGTCCTTTCCTGCATACTAGGGTCACAGATAACTTGGTTTTCCCAAATACCATTATGCTGTGTGCTTCTAATTTAAATCACTTGGATGGCAGGCATAATAATAATAATGTATTAGTTATCATTAAAGGACTGCCTTGCAAACTGTGTGTATTGCACTACATCTTTAATTGTATCGTATCCTGTAACTACTTATGCTCCTAGTTTCCAAATATTTATTGTTAAAAAAAAAAAAAAGAGTAGATTTTATCTCTTAAGAAAGGTTTTTCCATTGAATACTGAGAAAGGGTTGATGGAATTAGTTTCTTAATCTTACAAACTACATGTGTTTTCCTGGCTTTGACAGTCTCCCTGGGGAATGGAGGACTTAAAAAAAACAAACAAACAAATAAAAGAATGAACAAATGAACAAAAGAAGTAAAATGTTTTGAAGTTTTTTCTTTTTTTTTTTTTTTTTTTTTTTAATGTATAATTGTTGTCAGTCAGAATAAGTAATATTCACTCTATTGGAAATTTTTTTCTTAATTAGAATCTATATAATTGTGAGGCCCTTTAAAAATTTTGAAACAGTGTGCAACTGGCACAAAATCAAGATCTGAGGTACAGAGTACATCTAGAGTTCATTCTCAGAAAACAAACAAAAAAATAAAATAAATACAGACATAATTTTTCCATCTGTGCCACAGCAAATTATGCAGCATCTTCATTGAATGCGAATGATAAAGAAGGCTAGTCCATAGATTTGGAACAGCAAACCTAATTAATCCCAAGATAGACAGTATTTCAATAAACGAAGTATTTAAAATTAAATAAGTAGTAGAAATATTTAACTAAGAGGACCAGGGCCATTATTGAAATGATGTCATACAATCTGGGAGGCATTGTCATGTTCAGTAAATTAGCATGGCCTAACCACAGCAGAAAATTTCCTTGAGCTGCAATAAAGACTAAATGCTTTCAGACTCCCATGATCCTTTGTAGTCATCATTTTAAAGCACTGCCTTAGTGAGCTAAACCTGTAAAGTTTTCTTTTGAGCGGCTGTGAGTTGATTAGATCTATTTCAGCCTAGTAGTGGTAATAGGCTCCTCTCTGTGAAACTGCTTAGCCTCTGCTCCCCTGGCAGCTGGAGAAACTGGAATTAATCAGGTCTGCTGGGGACTTCTTCAGCATCTCCGCAGGCCAGCGACTCTGGAATCATTTACCACAGAATCTTACTGTCAACTCTTTGTCATTTAGGCTTTTGATTATGCTTGCTTTCTTCAGAAAAAATGGAAATGGGTGACAGATTATCCTAATGCAGAATTTCACTAGTTACTTTTATAGGCATCTATTATCCTTCTTTGTACAGTCCATAAAAAGAATGTAGGTGTGTGCGAAGATTTTTTGGGGCAGAGATATGAAGAATACAGCATTGCAATTAACATATTTTTTTATAATTAATGTGTATTTCTTTCTAATAATGGGACTGTCCCTTCGCAAGTAACTGCATATTGTTTTGTCACTAGCACAATAACTGGATTTCTTCATTTTCTTAACAATCGATTGGTCAGGGAAAATTCTCAGGTATCATTACTTCCAATACTTCTGTCTGATAATTCTACTTTCTGTTAAATATACTGTAGAAGCAGCTTTTTTTTCTTTTTTTTATTAAATATGAGTCTTAAGAATAAATGCCTATTTACACAGACTGCTATCTACTTTGAACTTCAGTGAAGAGAAACTAAACAGTCAACACGGGAAAAAAAAAGACAATTAAACCTCCCTTCTTTTCACCATTTCATCCTACAGATGCACATCTTTATAGATGGTGCTCTGTCAACAGAGTCAACGGGCAGTCTGTTGCAGTCTTTAATGAAAACATCACCCCTATTGACATTTTAAAATTTGGAGCTTTACATTGCAGTTATACACAGTAGCAACAGTAACTTTATTTATACTGCATGACATTTTGAGATACAAGATTTTAATACATGGTATAGAGATATGTGCAGCAAATGGTTGACAATTTGATCAGAACTGGTTATTTATAAGAATCTTTTGGATTGTACACATGTATGTATATAATAACATAAAGATAAATATGCATTATGCTGACTATTGTTCTGTACACTCTCTGAGGAGTTTGGCAAAAGATGTCTTCCACAATGTAAGAAAAAAAATTGTTTCTGTTTTCTTATAATTTTCATTTTTTTTCTTTGTTCTTGTTGTTTTGTTCAGTTTAAATATAGGAAGCAGATTTAAACAGGGGTTGCCTTAAGAGGTTAAATACATTAAAATTTTAAAACTATGTCTAAATCTTTTCTAATAACCCCATTATGAAAAACAGGTAGGCGTTGAAGCTCTAACAGGTTAAAAAATGGCTAAATTGAGCAATTGCCAAAATGTCAAAACTGTTTCATTATTAATATTGTGAATCAATCTGCAAATTACAGAAACAACCTACAGTTGTGCTTGCCTCCAAACAGAAAACTCCTCTCTCTCTGTGTTCATTAATATACTTGATAACTGCAGCAAGCTTGAACTCTAGAGTTGTGATATCTGTAACACATACACACTCCATACACCACCTAGATTTCTTTGTCCTTTTTTGTCTACATCTGGTTGACCAGTGAACTGCCATCAAACCCCAGAGGTGTAATTTTCTTTTGCTGACAACTAAACATGGTAGTTCATACAGACTGGGCTCAGAGGATAAGCTGTGGTTATGTCAGCTAATTTAAATGAACTAGGTTTCTCCACCTGGTCTTCCACTGGGGTGGAGGGTTCCAGTTAGAAATTATTCCAGACCTGAATCTCATTGTTAGGCTATGCAGGTTTGGTTTTGCAGGTGCTGGCACCATCATCGCTTTGCCCCTTCTTGTTCAGCAGCCTGCAGCCATGGCTTCTTTGTAGAACCTTCCTTCCAAATAAGCAGGAGCCTTGTCCGGGACAGCTCTGCAGAGATCACCTCTGCTGATCATGGGAGAGCCTCTGGTAAACATGATGGTCCTGCCATTAGGTGGTGACAAAAAAACCAGTCTTTTCCCTCATACATTCCCATGTCCTGGTCCTTGTGCAATGCAGTAGGGGGTGTGAAGTTTGAGCAGTTTGACATTGTCCCTTCCATAATAAAGCATATGGTTGGTAAAACCGATGTAACCAAAATAGAAAGACTCACTAATTGAGCTGTTTAAAACAGAGTGACATGCCACCTGGAAAGCACCCAATCCTAATGCTGTGTCTTAATGTGCACAGTCTTCCTCACTCTTTCAGTGGGAAAAAAAAAAATCTCTGACCCACAAACAACAATCCCACCTCAATTACATTACAGGTGTTTGGTTCCCAAACTGTTAGAATTATCTAAAAATCATGAATTTTATGTGTTAATAAATAATCCAAGTCTGAAAAATCACAGAGGGTTAAAAGTAATAAATAGGTTGGGTTTATTCTGTTAATGTTCATCTTCATGCTCTCTTTCTTTATTGAATACTTGCCCTTCTTTTATCCTTAGACTACTGTGGTCATTTGTCAATGACAATTTGTTGAGTTTGGATGTGTTCCTCTTCTCAGGAAAAGGACTTCAGATTAGATCTGTACAAATATTGTGGAAGCTAACCTTGGGAAGTGTCCACTGACATCACCATTCTTAGCTAATTGCAGATGTTAAGAACTCAAGTGGTAAATATTTAACAAGGGGTGGGGGGGTTTCTCTCTCCTCAATATGCCTTCCATGTACTTGAGAGACTGCATTAAAGAAGATGTAGTGTATTTTACCCAAGCTCTGCCAAACTGTGCACTGGAGATGTTCAAACCAGGTTTTAAATCCTATTGAAGCACACATGACAAACGAAGTACTATAAGATTGGTACTTCAGAATGCAAAGCATTACAACAAATACTTCTATGCTGTTAACAAAACTGTACATTGCCATATAAACTCTTTAGGGCAAAGTTGTTTTTTAAACCTGACTAATGGAAATAATTCCATCTGTATTTTTTTGGCAGAATAAGCTTTAGAAGAGAAGGCTGGGTGAATCTATGTACTCAAAAGTATTTCTGGCTGCTGTGGCTTCTGATTTGGGGTGTACTTTTTCTCTCTCATCTTATACTACTGCTCCAAGTTTCATGGAACTGTATGTCTTGTTATGCTCCCATTTCTTTTGTGGCTTGGTCTTTCCAACCATCCTTCTTATCTCCTAATTTCAAACAAATCTTTCGGCTTCTGTTTTACTGTTTCCATGTTTCAGAAATTTTCCCTTAATTTATCTACCATCCCACCTAGAACTCCTTCTCCCATTTATTTTGTCAGGAGCATATGAGACATGATAATCTACTCCAAGTGACCTGCCAAATTCTGCTCTTTTTAGCTTGACTGCTTGTCCAGCATAGCCTACTAGAGCCAGTGAGTCTCCAGAAGAACAGAGGAAAACAGACAGGCTATTGCTCCTTAAGGAAAACCCTACGCATCAAGCAGTGCTTAGGTTTTTATTATTGCTATATGTACTATCAAACTTCATCTTTTATCTGCTGAAATCTCACAGTTCTCATACTAAGAACACACAATTGCAATAAATCTCTCATCAGACTTTCAAAAAATATTATTCAGTCCCAAAAGAAGCTTTTTGGTTTTTGGCCTCTGTAGTAACAGCAATGATTTTCTATTCTTTCTGCCCCAATAGTATGCATATGGACAATTGTATAAATTTTGTCAGATGGGAGGATTTTTTTTTTCTTATTGATAATTTTTTAATAAGTAGATACAGTAGAGAAATAAAGAGAGACATCAAAGCTTCAAATTAAAATTGAGTAATTAAGAAGGGTTAGACTTTTGAACTGACTCACTCTAAATGAACTGGGAAAGGTGCAAATCAGTCATTACAAAAATTATATAATTTTAGGTCTTAGGTTAAGTTCTGTGAACTGTTTAATGTCATAATTGGCTGCTGCCAAAATCATCAAGTTGAATGAAGCTCTAAGTTTAAAATGTCATAAACTCTCAGTATAAAGATTTATATAACACAGGTATCTGACCTACCACCACATGGCAGGAGGTATTTGTTAAGTCTTATTTGACTTCTGCAAAATGGGAAAAAAAAAAACAACAAATCCATCTTCTGGACAATATCAAAACACTACGAATCTAGACTGATATCTGAGCAATGTATTCAGAATTCTGTGATAAACATAGTTGTTTCTTATTAAAAAATCAGATCTGATACTTCAAGTGGAAAATTCATATGTTTATTATGACAAATGAAGGTGGTTAATGTCAAATCTCAATGGCATGTATTTAGCAACGGTGTAATGGAACATTTCACAAACGAAGGAAACTCTTTCTGAGCTTTTGCAGCCATTAAATGGTTCTAACCCGTACACATCTTCCCTATAGTAATTTCTTTGCATTAATAACCAAAACCATTATTGTACTTGATTGAATCTGCATATTAAAATGTACGGTCAATTTATGATGTCATTCACTGCTCTAGAGATAGCATAGCATTGAACAGGGTATTGCAGGAGAACAAGTTAAGGATTGGGAAACACCAGCTTGCCAGTGAAGCAGAAGGTAACCATTCCTTCAAGTAAAGCCAAATAGCTTAGATGTGTAGGTAAAAGGTGTATGCAAACCCATGCAAAAGATGTAAGAGTTACACTCTTTGTTTCTTATTTCATACACCATGATTAACTTCAAAAAAGGCCTTTATAAGGACACTTCGAATATATCCTATGTATCCAAATATCCTCCCATTTTAACACATGAAAGGAAGAACTTCACGTATCTGCAGTCTGTCTGTATGCTGGTGTCTCCTTTGATTCAATAGCAGAACTTGTTTAGGGCAAAAACGAAGTGGGGAAAGAAGAGATGAAGGAAAGATGGAGAAAAGGTTTCAAGTTTAATGGCCAGTGAAGCTTCCTATTTGTGATTTATAATTATATAGATTATATATAGTACAGTTACTTCTTTGAGCAAAACAAAAAAGAAACCAAGAAAATATTTCCAGTTGTTCGATGGGTGATAGATGATCTGGCCTTGGTTTATGGTGCATGGGAAAATAGCAGAATCTTCATACAGAGGTAGGTAGTCATGCATCTCTTGTTCTATGGACACATTTCTTCACTGCCTGTACAATATTCACATTATGAAATTGTCCAAATTTGTGTTCATATGGATATGAACAGTTATGTCTCTTCCCAATGTTTTCCTTGGAAACTTCTAAGTAAATGAAAACTCTGGCCATATAACCCTTAACAGGGAAGAAGAGGAGTGCTGTGTAGTTTTGCACAAGACAAGTGAGAGTGACTAAACACTGTTTTATTTAAATGTCATCCTTTATATAAAAGCACTGAACATCAAAGCTTTTAGAAAACTGTCAGTTTGTCCACATTTTATCTTCTCTTCCACATTTTATTTTATTCCTGTTAATTAGTCCACACTCAGCCAGCTGCATTACTAAACTTTTGCTTTGGTCACTGGAACCTTTCATCTCCAATCTTGAGGAACTGAACATCTAAAAACCTGATTATTCGCCTTCCCACCCCTCCTCCTCCCCTCCCCCCCCCCCCCCCCCCCCCCCCAGTTTCTGCCAAGTCAAAGAGAAATATTTCTCCCAGACAGGCCTGGATTCCCCCCTAACTGATTTTTCTCCACTCCCCACCCCAACACTTGCATGCTGGTCTTTTCTCCCCTTGATAGGTCTCATTTGGAAACTCAACATCTTTCACTCTAAACCTAGCTCCTAATTATCTTTTACCATTCAAAAATAATCACAGGGAAAACACTAAAGTAATGAGTCAGATATACTTTTAGAATTGTAAAAACACCACACATACAGTAACATTTTGCAGTAAATTTAATATGCTATAAATTTAATGCATGTGTTTTTGTGCAGGTGCTAATTTGATTTCAAAAAGTAGAAGAACTGAAAAAACAGTTTGAGTAAATTCATAAAAAAATGAAAAAAGAAAATATGAAGATATAAAGTATCCACCTGGAGTGACAAGGTTTATATTGATTTTATTTTTCAGCCTTCTTTTTTTCCTTTTCCAGTAACATATCTCTTCCTCAACTTATTTTTCCTGAATACACACGGCTCAGAGATTTAACAGATGCCACAACCAGGCAAACGTGTATCTCCTCTTTAATTTGTGCAGCACTCAATTCCACTTGCAGTTTTGTGGGACTGAGAGCATTTAGTCTCACTATAAAACATCTGAATTTTCTAATGTCTGAGACCAGAGCAAGGTTCATGGTAAATGTCTGCTTAGTTCTTGCACTGAGCTCAGAGGTGGAGGCTGATGCAGAGAAGCTGGTCTGCAATCTCAGCTTGTAAAGCAGGCAATCCAGCCCTGCCCCCTGAGAACATATCACTGTGCCCAAGCACGCCAAAGCCTTTCTGTTCACTTTCAGGGTTTAAAAACCAGAATTATTTTGATAGGACAGAGGATTCTGAGGACTGGCATGCAAATGTTCATAACAACTGTCCCACTTTGCTCCAGTTCCTGTTCATTACTTCTTATTCTTTACAGTATCACTAAATCCCTTCAAGGCTGCTCCTATTATTGAAGAGGGGCCCACCTGGGAATGTTTAGGTTCTTTAGTAATAGCCTTAGGCCCAGATCTAATGTCTGCTGAGAAAGGATTCATTGCTTAGAGGAAATACTGATGACAATTCGTTAGGGCATAATAAAAAAAATAAAAAATCTGTTTCAACTTGGAAAAAGACTGCTAGATATGTGAAGAGATATTGTAAGTTAGCCAATTATTGTATATAGACTGCAGCATACACGGTTGTCCTGTAATTCAAACTTCCTTTATATGCTTGCTAAACCCTTTAGATTAAAAAGAAAGAAAAAAAAGGAGGAAAAATAAAATAAAAGAAAGGAGTTCATAATGTTTTAAATTATATTATGAATCTACTGATCTGCTATTAATACAATTCCTGTTGCTGTCTGAGGTTTGAAACACACATGTGTAATTCTTCAATGGCATTCTGTGTGTTATCTGGAAGGTCTCTCACTGCTGCTGCATCAATGCAAACCAGACTACACCCAGGCGAACAAAGGAAATTTAACTTTCATAAGTTGGTTTTAAAAATGCATTTACTTTGACTGCATTGAAAGAATCTATAAAAAGATGAAAAGCATCTTTAGCATGCCAAAAACATCTGGTTTCATATTTTGAGACCAAAAGGAAATTGCATGAAGTCTAAAATCTTGTTTTGATTTATATTATTATTGGAGGGCTGAGAAGCTGCCAGTCATAAAATAGAATTTTATGATGATAAATAAATAAGGAAAACAGTCTGACAAAACATGTTGTGGAACAAAGTTCCATTTCAAGTTTAATTAACTGATAACAACATTTATGATAGAAGAACTGTGCCACCAATTATACAGCTTGTAAATGCATGCTACCAACTCGAAGACTGGCCTATAAAAGCCTGGCTAAAAAGGTTTCTCCTGTTTCTTCCAAACACAAATAATGGAAGGTATTCTTCATGTAGTAACTCATGCAGCAATTAAGACCTGCTTTGAAGATGTTTATGAGTAGGTCTTTATAGATAGTATGACAATTGCTGTGCTTCAATTGTGCATTGTAAATTGCACAATAAGAAGTAGTTCCTGCTCTCTAATATACCTACTGATAGTGCCTGGAGAATCTGACATCAAGGTTAGAAATTGTTACAGAATAGATACATCCACAGGGAGAGAGTTAAAAAAAAAAATAACAAAAATAACCCCAAACCAAAAAAAAAAAAAACCACCAAACTCAGCTCTGCAGCACTTTGCCTTATCCCAAACCCTTGTATTGAATTGTAACAAAGTGTTCCAGAAAGATTATTTTAGAAACATGAAGATCAGCTGTGTACTACAGGGAGAAGCACCTCTTTTCTGGTAACAGAGGCTTGCATTTAAGACTGCTACATACTTCCAGTCCTTGTGGTTTGAAGATGCTGGGATCACAGCCATAACACGCAGTACAAATCATTAACTGTCAGTTTACGCTATACTATAATTTGGCAGATAGTATATAAAATGCAATATACAAAATACAGGATTTTGCACTGCAGAAATTATGAATCACTTGCTAAAATAATGCTCACATTTCTGTGGATAGGTTAAAAATCTTGGCTCACATCACGAGACTACTCCTTTTTCAACTTCTGGAATAATAAACCACATTTAGGAAGCCCTGAATTTGGCTGGCTTGTAGGAATAGTACATTAACTATTCAGATCACATGTCTTATCAGAGCTTTTCACCCCATTAACTGTAACTGAGCACTGAACTGTTGGTCAGACTACAACCCCAGTACAAATCCTGCTTGTTCCTTCCTATCTCTCTTCCCTCCCACTGTTCAGCTTAAAAAACACAGCCCTGTCAAACAAACAACAAAAAAACCAAACAAAAGCCTTGATTCAAAGTGCACTTTAAATAATATAAGAGGAAAGATTTCAAATGTTTCCCTAAAGAAAACATATAGTGGCATTTGTATATATGGACAGAAAAGGTTTTCAAACTGAATGAAAAGATCTCCTTTGTCAAAGTCAGTGCTTAACAGCATGGTAAACATTCAAAGGAAGTCAAAGAAGTTATTGCAAAAAACTTCCAGTTTTCAGCTTGCATACATTTACTTCAAGTTAGGGGAGGGAAAAAGAAAAAAAGATCAAAAGCAGTTTGAAGAATATTTGTTGCTTCATTAATAAGCCCCAAACACTTGGAATTTATATTTCCCTTGGTTCTTTGTTGATGTACATGCAATAATTCCTTTCCCATATATATTTTGCTTTTGCTTCTTTACCTGTTTTGTCTCTATCCTGTTCTGCTAGAAATATGACAGCTGCCTTAACCTTCTAGGTTGGTTGTTTGTTGGGTGTTGGTTTTTTTGGTATTTTTTTTTTAAATTCATTTCTTAGGTGCATGTAAGACTAATTTTCCCCTCCACTTAAATGAACCTGGGGAGGCTACACTGCTTGGGGTTTCTTCTGTGTGCATGTGCATGTAAGTTAACATCCTGTCTCCAGTCCTGAAGGGAATTACTTCTGGCATGTTTCAACTCATTATCTTGAATCTTAATCAGCTGATGAAAAAAAAAAATTAGTTCCATCAGCTGATGAAGGTCCAGAGTAATGAGTCAAAACACCCTGATTGAGACTCCCAGCTGAACTGAATGGTACTCTACAAGTTACACATAACCTCACTTCATTCTTACAATAGAAACAATATTCCCTCTTCTTTGCACTCCCCCAAACTAAACAGTTACATTAGGTCACGAGGAAGATTATTCTCTCACAGACACTTGGTATCCCTCTCCTGCAAGTCTTCAGAATAGGTTTTAAAAATCTTACCATGCTTAGCTTCTTGAAAGCAAATTATGAAAAGATGTTGCCAACGTTGGAATGCAGTCCAATCCTTGTAGCAGTCATAAAGATCTTTAAAATATGTCTTTAACACTATAAGTCAACGAAACTTCTTGTTAAATTTTTATGGTTTGGGGAATCACGTTTTCTGGCTGTAAAAACAAACAGGTATTTTCCTCCTCATACTGGTTTGTACCTAAGGTTTACATAATTAAAAAGAGAACTTGTAGCTGCTAGAGGGGAAAAGCAAAAATAAACTGCACACAAAATACTGAAAAATGCACACATGCACACATTTTTCTCTTTTCATATTCTATAATAATTGCTGTAGGTGCTCCTTCACAATAATATTAAATAAAAGAGTTTAACACAATTATTTATTGATAAATAAGTTATTTCTCCAAGCTGGTATGTATAATCGTATAGGAAAATACAGCTGTAGCTTTCAGTCCCTTTTGATTCCTTGACACTACTACATGTCGAAATAGCTACGTTGGTCCTTCCTTTCCTTTGGAGTCATAGCTATGTGGCAATCTACAGAGTAATCATACCATACAGTTATCCCTGCATTAGTGACCTCCAGGCTGCATTACTGTAACTCAGACCTAGAAATTAGGCCATATGGCCTGAAAAAGCTCCACATGGGGGAAAATACGACAGAATGTCTGCTTAGCAAAGTAATTTGCCACATTTATCCACTTCAAGGTCTCCATCTTGATATTTAAACCTCTCAGTGTGATATGAGATCTCTGTCTCTCTGCCTATTGAGATCACAGCTATGACCTGTCATGATATCTCTATCATTATGAAACTCTGAAACTGCTGGAGAGAAGAAGAGTAGAGTAGAGGATGTACAATCTTCACAGAAGTCACATCAAAACTTCAGGTTTCTCGTCTTGATGACAAAAAGTAGCAGAAATTGCAGACTACCTCAGAACTCATGACCCAGTGCAAAATTCATCCCTGATTTGTCTTTTGCTTTACCCACACAAATGTGAATCAAGCTGTTTTCCCTCTAAACCAGTATGAAAGAGAATTGTTATTATCATGATGATGAATAAGAGTGGAAGAAAAGAGCATGTGTGGTTCACAGATTTCATCTGAGGTGACATTAAGAGAAGTTAAAATTAATTTCTCTCTGGACTCGACTCTTGGTGTTATAGTGGCTCAGAATACCTTCAGCTCTGTAGTACAATGGATCTCAGTCTCTAGATTATAAACTCACAAAGACGGTTTGTGGTTTCCCACTTTCCCCAACTTTCCACTCTTTCCTGGATAGATCTGTCTTATTGTTGCATTCGGTCTTAGCCTAAATATGTAGCTGTATCTTGTTGGAATGAATGTCAGTTAAGTTTAGCTACCTCACTGCATCCTACTGGTTTTGCCTTGGTATTGCTGACTTTCCTTGCAGTTATGGTGTTCCACCTGTGAAATATCTACCAGTTACAGCAGGCCTCTCTTCTTTGGTCCTTTCAAGTACTTTCTTATTATGCCCGTTAAAACATAAAGGGGAAAACAAAGCACTTATGTGCTATGAGTACTTATATAAAATCATCTCTTTGTAGTTTAATAAAAAATAAATTAAGGGACTTAAATGAAGATACATGTTTAATTTTTAGTGTTTTAGGGCTACCCTCAATACTGCACACTTTTTCAGGAAGATTAGCTAAATTACTTTGGAATAAGGTAACTTCCTTCAGAGAAATTCTTTGTGTTTATAACTTATTAATTAGATGTATGAATAAATCTAATGTCCATAGCAGTGAATTGAGAGCAATGTAGAGTTGTTAGTCCTCTTGATACAGTCTGGATGGCAGCAAGTGTTACAACTGGGACTACTAAATAGATAATATGTCTTTACACATGGGAATGTGGCAGCATACAGAGCAAAAAAGCATGATTTGCAGAAGATGCTTCTTTTTGCCTTTAATAGAAAACAAAGTAATGCAAGTCTCAAAAAGGGGAAAATGCTGTGAAAGAAAGGTAAATAATTGCCCCTCTGGGTTTTCATACACAACCTACCTCATATGTGCAGCAATGCCTGAAGCTAATCTCTTAGTACTTTTTGTAGCTCCAGTTAGAGTGATATTTGGCAGCTGCTAGATGAATCTGGCTTATCTGTTGCCAAATACATGCAGTACATGTGTGTGGCAACTGCTATCTTCACCAATAGATTGGCTTAACAGCATTTGTCACATTTTCCTTTTACTGTCTCTACCCTGAGGAATGTAACTTTTCTCTTTTATTTTTTGTTCACCATTTAACCATTTAATTTTTCAGTCCTTATCTGGCTGCCATAATGGATGCTGAAGTGGTTTACTGTTCCACCAGACCTGCAGTTTGGTCCCAGTCTGGTGAATTCTTTTCACATGTTCCCAAACCTGACTTACATTAAACCCACCTTCCATCTATTTTACCTGTAGACTACTGCTTTTAGTAGTTGTCTACAATCCTTTTGCTTTTTCTATTTTTTTTTTTTTTCTCCTTACTGCAGAGTAGAGTCTGATAAAATAAAGAACAGCTCATTCACATACAGGGCTTACTACTGTAGCCCTGCCTGTCCTGCTGCTCAAACCAGTGGGTTACCAGTATGTAACCAATGTGGTCTGGCCATGTGGAAAAAGTGCATCGAAGCTAGCAAGGCACATCCATTTCACACAGACTCCTCTTCTACTCTGGGAGACGATTGGCTTGTAGTTTGAGCGAATTTCGTATGAAATGTAGAGGATTAGAATAACCTTCTCAGCTCATCTTAGGTACCTAAAACAGGTCAGAGGAATAAAGTTTTAAAAGTGACTGTTCCTGTCATTAATAGAGAGCTTGAGGTAGTTATCTCAAATGTAGACACTTTCAATTGTACTGATGTTAATTTTCTTTTGGCTGGGTGTCACGGGTTGAGGGGAAGGCCTCAGCCTTCTCCCCCCCCACAAAGTGAAGGAAAAAAATTACCACAGCTAACCACAGCCAGATGAGCAAAAGAATGCTGTATTTACAAGCTGTTTAGGAAATGCAGGGGCATATATATACACAATTTATAGTATTTACAATATATACACAGAAATATACAGCAAAGTAACACAGGAATGAGATTCCCCTCCCCTGCAGGACAGGTCCCCCCCTGTACCCCCTTCTTTCCCCTTTTTCCCCAGAGAGGCTTAGAAAGAGAGGAAAGGATCAGTTGTTAATTAAAAGCAGTTATAAATTAGAGCAAAATGTTAGTAGGTTTTGCAGGCCTCACGCTTATCAGTCCAAGGTCAGTCTGGCAGAGAGCCTAGAAGCCGCAAGCTGCGAAAGGAGGAGGGAAAAGTGCAAGACTGTCCGAAGTCTCTGATGGACTCAGAGCTTAAAGTTGCTTTCTACCAATCCACCAATGAAATTGGTTTAGTCCTGTCCTTTGTTTATAAACCATTCGGCCATGGTGTCCCTTTCTTAAAGGCGTAGCCTCAAACGGTCACACTGGGCTTGAGCCCTAAGATTTTCAATATTAGTATCTATGCTAATCTACACTGTCATTAAAATAGACCAGGCCTTCCTAGGTCTCCTTTGGTTGCCTGGAGTGAGAAAGGTCCTGTGTCCCATGGGATCAGAGCCAAGGATTCTCCACAGGCATCAAACAGTAGCACAATCAAACAGATCTGCTAAGATTACAGGTTTCTGAATTTCAAATGTTGGCAGACATGATCTTAGTAGTTTTATAAGAGTACAAGAAGACCATCTGGGGTCAAAGTAAGCCTCTGCCAACAGTCTATTTTTCTCAGTAAAGCATAGGGAAAGGAACACAAGGAAATGAACAAATCTAGGTTTTCTGGCCCATATCAAGAGGTCCTCTGCTTCAACTTCTTTGGTAGCATTCTTTCTGATTTTCTAATTTTCAAGGGTATCCACACTTTCAAAGACTGATGTTAGGGTAATAACGGGCATCTCAATATTTTGCAGACAGAAATTCAAAATTCAAAATTGATACCAAAGATAAATAAGCCACCACGAGGTCTTACTCTTTCTAGATTTCATTACCAGAAGCCTGACTAAGCAAATGGGAGTGCAAATATAATTCAGTAGCATTTTAAGAATGCTTACTTTCTCTAACCTACTCTATTAGGGCTAAAACAGCTATGATGCAGATGAATTCTCAGTGATTATCATTATCCACATCAGCAAATGCAGTTCACAAAACAAGAACATATTTTATGAACACAAAAAACATACTTTTGCAGGTTTGTAGGACTTAGAAAATTTTATCCTGACTTCTCTGATGCAGATCACTAGCAAACATTCTTCCTAAGCTGATCTGCCTGGAATGTGCTAATATTAACACACTGACAAAGTAATTCTGACATAAGCAACTACATAGAGTAAATTGGAGTCATAGTTAAAAATAATTCATATTAATTAATTTTAAAATGTGGATGGTTGATTGATAAAAAGTTATATTTGCATCACAGTAATGAATGGCTGTTATGAACAGCAAGGTATCTCCATCCATCCTCTTCCATCCAATGTTCCTACTGTCATCCAATCTGTGTGCAAACTTTGTGTAGCCCAGGACCCAAATCCATGCATAAAATATTCACATGCAAAAGTTTGCAGGCCTCATGCTCACAGGAACAATGACTCTTCCTCACCCAAAATATGAGGTATGGACCCTAATCTCAGGCCTTCCATAGTTATTGGATTTGCTCTTACAACTCAGGTACTGAGACAAAATAATACCCTGATACGTTAAGTGGAAAATAGCTATGACTCAAGTCCCAAGAAGGTAGTTTCTGATTGTGTCATCTGTGTAAGAAAGTCTATCATGGAAACTGCTCTGGTATAAATAAATAACTTCTCTGCAGTAATCTGGGAAACTATCTAGTATGCATTGAAATTTGTCTATGGAAAGAGATCTGCAAAGTTCTTGAATGTGTCTAACAGACAACAAGCTAAGTTGATCTCGCTCACATATTGGTGTGTCACTGTATGAATACTCCATTGCAATGAGCCTGTCTGCAATGGGAAATGAATAGTAAGCCAGACTGCAGCTCTTAATGAAGTCAGTGGGAGCATTTACATTGATGTCAGTGGAAGAAAGATTGGACCACCAACGGATAGATATCATTCTCCTAGAAAATAACCTAAAGTACAATAAAACCTGCAGGTGTACTCCCAACTTTCTTTGCTTGAGCTTTTATATGCTTTAGAGGTATGGTTCTGACATCAGTGTTTTAAAAATGTAGTACTATATTCTTTGCATAATACTCAGGCCTACTGCCTGCTCTCCTATTTTTGCATGAAACACAGTGTAAGCATCTGCATTTCATCACTTCCTCCTCAAGGATGCTGGTTCAGTTCAGGTAGCCTTTTATATTACCTTAATAATGTATATCATGCATGGAAAGTAAGATCAAATAAACCTTGCAAGAAAACCCTCTTGCATTGTACACAAGGATTGATCAAAAAGTTAAGAAGGGGGGAAAAATTAATGACCTACAGCTGACTTGAAAGATTTTAAACAAAACACATATCAGCTGTCCTAACAAGAAAGGGTACATATCTGATTGGATTACTGCATCTGTATAATTAAACGCGTATAAATTGTACAAGATAAAGATGCTTCAGATTTATACTCTTTCTTAACAAATAATGTCTCAATCAATGCTATCTATGTAAAAAAGGGATAATGAGAAATACATATAGTCATAGTCTTCTACAAGCACTTTAAATAAAGTTCCTCAGTGATGCTCACTCATTGTAGGACCTAAAGATGGCTATCTGCAACTGAATTGGTTCAGAGAGCTTAACATGTCTCTGTAGATTGGGGAAGAATTTTTAAACTATCTAATAGAAAAGAAAAAAGAGCACTACAAAGAGCACTGATTGCTTTTTTTTTGCTATTTTTTTGCTTTTTTTTTTTTTGTGTGTGTGTTTCTGGACTTCTAAACTGATTTTGTGGAAGATTGTGAGGGTCTTTAGCACAAAGCAAGAAGCAAAGTGAAAATTGTTTCCCCCATCCTGCCTCAGTAATTGCCCAGGAAGGGGATGTTCTATGTTTCTATTGCATGTCCTTATTTCAGCACTCCATTTTGCACACTGTATAGCAGAGAAAATGTGGTCCTGTGTAATCCATACAGTCAATAATTATGCATACATTGTCTCTGAAATGAGTGTGTGGATGCACTAGATTTGGCTAGGCACCATTACAAGTTTGGATAGACTTGAATCACTTATGGTCCCAGGGTATGCCATCAATGATTGTGTTGACCTTACTAGTGATTCCTACTTTAGTTTAAGGTAGGTCAGAAGAGAGAAGCGTGGTTTCTTGTTTTGAATTTAGTAGGACACTAAAATACCTTTTAGTAACAGTCAAGAAGCAGAAATAATAAACATCAGGTTGGAAGAAAGTAGAGCTGCAGTCCTACAATTATTCATGGGAAAGGCTCTATTGACAGTGGGAGAGCTATATGAATGATATGATGTTCTTAATGGGCACTGATCATCTTTCAGATTCTGACTTTGCCAGTATAAGAGTCTATTTCATATTTTAAAGAAATTATTTTTTTGCAGCCTTACATCATATTTCACGTGGGAAGGCAAGGAGAATTTTAATTGGTGAAAAGCAGAATTTCACCAGAGAAATGGACGGAAAAGCAATTATTTAGCTATGGTGTGTGCATGACCTTAATATAATGGGGAGAAAATTTTAGTTCCACTAGTACTAGATATTTGGGAAACTTGGATACAGTGTTGTGTCATCACCTTCATTTATATTTCATTGCTAAACTTAGAAGTGTGGGAAATCCCCTTAATGAAAAGCAGTATGTAGGTAGATAGCAATACTGCACAGCTGGATGGGTTTCACAGCAGTCTCTCCTTTAAAAGCACACACTCATTCACACAGTGTCCCCCAAAAGTTCCCTTATATAATTTCGGGAAGAACTAAGTAGAAGCCCTTACTTTTAGCAGTTAATGGATTCTAATCTGCTAGAGCCAGAAATCTGCACTGCCATTAATTCACCTGCAGACTCCCCATTGTTTTGAATGGGAATTGTGCAGGGAAGTCAATTGCAGGAATGGACACTTCATAGCTGTTTAAATGAAATGAGCTTCTACAATGAACAAATGAACACCAAAGCCAATCTAAACCAAGAAAAACACATCGACATCCTGAGTGAGAGCTGACCTGAAAGGATGGAACATCAGGTGCAACTGTAATTTTTCAGTTTTAAGAGACAGATTAAGTGCTGAGAGCAGCTGGCAAAATGATAGAGATTATTTACAAGGAATTTTTTTTTTTTCTCTCCCAGAGCTGGGTCCTGTTCTGAAGGTCAAGGAATAGACCCCACTGGTGCTCAAAATGAGTTTACTCAAGGCAAGATCAAGCTCATGCCAGTGGTAAAGCTTAGTTCTTTAGTTACACATTTGTATAACGCCTGCTCAGCCACCCAGCACCAGCCTTCTAGACCACTGAATGGGAAAAGGAAAGGCAGGTTCAACACATCTGGTATTTTCAGTAGTTTCTAGTGCCTTCACTCCCAGCATTCCTTCAGGGGCAGAGTTTGTTTCCTTAAGGAACAAGTTACCAAGCTTGTTTTAATGAATCCCAGGGGGAAAGTTGTTGTCCACAGACTATGTCCTCCCCACTCAATTATGTCTTGAATCCACAGAAGTGTTCTGTAGCTGAATGGACAAAAATTTCACAGTGTAGAAATTCTCACTGCAGGGGTAGACCCTTTTCATTGTCCATACAAAGTATGGTAGGGAGTGAGTGTGAAGAGTGGCAAATAAATTCAGGTAGTTCACTACCCCTCAGAGCATTCAACAACCCCTCAGTGGCATTCAACAAGTCCAAGTCCAAGTGCCGAGTGCTGCACTTTGGCTACGGCAATCCCATGCAGAGCTACAGGCTGGGGTCAGAGTGGCTGGAGAGCTGACAAACAGAGAGGGACCTGGGGGTGCTGATTGACAGCCGCCTAAACATGAGTCAGCAGTGTGCCCAGGTGGCCAGGAGGGCCAATGGCATCCTGGCCTGCATTAGGAATAGTGTGGCCAGCAGGAGCAGGGAGGTCATTGTGCCCCTGTACTCTGCATTGGTCAGGCCGCACCTTGAGTACTGTGTCCAGTTCTGGGCCCCTCAGTTTAAGAAGGACATCAAAACACTTGAATGTGTCCAGAGAAGGGCAACAAGGCTGGGGAGAGGCCTTGAACACAAGCCCTATGAGGAGAGGCTGAGGGAGCTGGGATTGTTTCGCCTGGAGAAGAGAAGGCTCAGGGGTGACCTCATTGCCCTCTACAACTACCTGAAGGGTGGTTGTAGCCAGGAAGGGGTTGGCCTCTTCTCCCAGGCAACCAGCACCAGAACAAGGGGACACAGTCTCAAGCTGCACCAGGGGAGGTTTAGACTCGAGGTGAGGAGGAAGTTCTTCACCGAGCAAGTCATTCGTCATTGGAACGGGTTGCCCGGGGAGGTGGTTGAGTCATCGTCCCTGGAGGAGTTCAAGAGGAGATTGGACGTGGCACTTGGTGCCATGGTCTAGTCATGGGGTCTGTGTTGATAGGTTAGACTTGATGATCCTCGAGGTCCTTTCCAACCTAAGTTATACTGTGATACTGTGATACTGAGCAAGAAGTATTTATAGGCAGCTTCAGCTGAAGGTATTTTGTTTGAACCTAAGGAAGAAAAAGGCTTGGTAGCTATTCATGATTGCCATACTTAATGGAAACATGATTGTATTGCATGTGATACATGTGTGAGTGTTTCTCTTACATGATTGGTGACTAGTAAGATCTTAAGCTCCGTTTTCTATTTAGGCTTCCATTTTCTGTACAATAAATAACGTTAGTAATGATGTGTTGTCTTTCAAATCTAAGGTATAACCAAGTATCCTGGTATTTTTTGTTGTTTTGATTTTAGTAATTCCTTTTAGTTATTTTATGAACTTAACATTTCTAAATTATATCAGTTTGTGAGGTCCTACTTTCTCAAAGTCAGCCTGTTCAATGTTTCCCATAAAACACTTCAAGGAACAGTACTTTTCATAAACCATTCAAAAATCTTGAATGGATTCTGAAAAATGCAAGCTGAGAGTCTTTTTCTAAGTATGATCTTATGGTAAAGATCAGGAAAAAGAAAACCTAACATAGTTAAGACATCAAACTTAAAATATCAATAAATAAATGAAACTCCCAAACAGATCAAAAGTTATATCAATACTTCTTGGCCTAGGAGAGGTCTTCTGAATAGTTCCTTATGAGGATTTTCCCTTCAGAATGATGGAATTATATTACAACACTTATGCTTCTGGATTGACCAAGTGCCACACGTAAGGATAGATTTCTCTCTACACACATGCACTCTCTAGGTTTTCAAACACTTTGTTCCCTGAATCTGCCAAAAAATACTAATCTTTTTCTTTTGCAACAAACTGTAAATGTATAAAGTGTATAAATTTAGGCTGGAATTATTCTATCTTTATTAAAATAAATTGAACAATGTTTTCCGTTTTTATCTTATCAGATATCATTCTTGGAGAGCATGATCTGCAGAGTAACTGAATCACTAAAACTATACTTTATGAAATAACATTGTAGTCTGAGAAAATATTGTTGCTGGCTAATGTGCCTAAGAAACAAGAAATCAGAAAGAACTCAAAAAAGGCTTTAAAATATATTACTATATTTTACACTCCAAAGGACCTTTTCATCTCTAAAACTCTTGGTAAACATTAGCCAAGAAGTTACCACACCTGTCTGACATGATAGGTTTTTTCACCCACGCTGCTGATGGATTAATTGATAGAGAGGAGTAACCTTTCTAATTTCATGAAAGGAGTCTAGATGCTGTTTGGTCTGAAGTTCAAAGAAGGAACACAGATTGCTTTCTGGGGAAAACATGAGAAAATGTCAGAAGAATAAAATAAGCGAATTTTTAGCTATCCTAAGATTCTACTTCAGAAATCCCAGGCACAATAGTAAACAAATGAAAACAATTTTCTGATGGATAATTGAGTTTTTCTTAAGTGGATAATTTTGCTGTTTTTTAAGAAAAGATCAGAATTGCGCTTAAGTCAGTGACAATGAGATGTATGGCAGTGACTACCGCTGGGATAAGTCTCTGTGACGGGCCTCGTTTCCTCTCTGGCCACAGAGTGTGAGGGGAAATGCTCTTCCTTAAGTGGAAGAGCTCTGTTTTTTCATCATCTAAGTTCCTTTATAACTGCACAAGAGTAGGACTCGTTTCACTTACATTTAGCCATCTCAATATTAATGTTTGTTTTAAGCTGGTCATCTAGCCTGCCTTTATAATTAATGGATATAGACAAGCACTTCCAGAATGCAACTGATCCTGTCCTAAAATAACTATCTTAGAGAACAATTTATTCCTAGCTAAATTAGCCATCTTAAACTGTTTAATTCTGGCACCTAGATCAGGTAAGATGAACCTCAAACCAGGAGTCAGCAAAGAATAACAAAGCCAGTAAAAATATTAAAAGATCACAGGATGTTAGGGGTTGGAAGGGACCTCCAGAGATCATCAAGTCCAACTCCCTGACAGAGCAAGACCATAGAATCTAGCACAGGTCACACAGGAATGCATACAGATGGATCTTGAAAGTCTCCAGAGAAGGAGACCCCACAACCTCTCTGGGGAGCCTGTTCCAGTGCTCTGTGACCATGACAAAGAAGTGCCTACTCACATTGAGGTGGAACCTCCTGTTCATATTCATTGCCCCTTGTCCTATTGCAGGGTGCAATGGAGAAGAGCCTGCCCCCCTCTTCTTGACACCCAGCCCTCAGATATTTATAAACATTTATTAAATCCCCTCTCAGTCTTCTTCTCCTGACTAAAAAGCCCCAGGTCTCTCAGCCTCTCTTCACAGGTCGCGTGCCCTTATCATCCTGGTATCTCTCTGTTGTACTCTCTCAAGTAGATCCCTGTCCCTCTTGAACTGGGGAGCCCAAAACTGGACACAATATTCCAGGTGAGGTCTCACTAGGGCAGAGTAGAGGGGGAGGAGAACCTCCCTTGATCTTCTGAATAGACTCCTCTTAATGCAACCCAGGATCCCATTGACCATCTTGGCCACAAGGGCACGTTGCTCATATCTTGCTATCTGCCAGTACTCCCAGATCCTTCTCCATGGGACTGCTCTCCAGCAGATTGCCTCTTAACCTGTACTGGTGCAGTTTATTATTCCTTCCCAGATGCAAAACTCTGCACTTTTCCTTGTTCAACCTCATTAAGTTCCTCTCTGCCCAGCTCTCTAGCCTGTTCAAGTCTCACTGTATGGCTGCACAGCTTTCAGCTGTATCAGCCAAGCCTCCCAGTTTGGTATCCCACTGATCCCTGGGGGACTCCACTAGTCACAGTTCAAGACTTGCGCTGTGAGAACACAAATATCTGTTGAATAGAAAACATGATAATCTATTTTTCTGTGAAAGTGGAAAAAATTTGTGATTGCCAAGCTTGCCTAGGTTGGCAGGAATACCTGTACAGGAATCCCTGAAGGTCCAAGGTCATTGTGAGCAAGGAAACACTAACACTGAGAGAGATCCATACTAAAAAAGTCACTGAAAGCCTTTACAGGAAAGCAGGACTCCCAGTACTTTAATGAAAACATAGTTTGTGCTAAGTATAGTTTGAACCCAGTGCAAATCTACCAACTAATATTATCAGACATTCAACACAGAGGAAGCTTTTGCCAAAAAGCCTTACTCTGACCCAGTCTTCAGAGTCTGTCTGTTTAGAATTAATAAGATAGGAGAAGCAGAATGTGTAGAGGAAACCTTGAGTGAAGTATGAGTTGGCAGGAATGGAAAACATGTGGTATGAAGCCACAATATGGTTTCTGGGCATGATGATGCCCACAGTTCTGCCACAAAAAAAGAAAAAAAAATAAAAAGGAAAAGGAAATCAAGGTTCTTAAAAAGTAACTCAAATTTCATTTGCCCTGTAAAAATATTACTTGACTGAGGAGATATATTCAGGACCAGGAAAATTAACCCATTTTTTTTGGAAACTGAGTGCATCTCAAGATAAGAGGAGAAGGGTGTGATGAAGCAAATTACTCAGCTGGTTGTTTCAAAAGCACCATTTTGCATTTATGTGGGAAAATATTTCATCTGAAAGTCTGGTTGTTGACATCAAGGACATGGAAATGAAACCAGGTCAGATTCTCCTTACATAAGTGTAATTAAAAAAAAATAGCAAACAGGCTTCATTTAAATGACTAAATCTCATGCAGGAAAAAAAAATAGAGAAGCAAAAGCCCATTTAGAGCTTAGACTGGCCACTGCTGTGAAGGACAACAAAAAATCCTTCTACAAATATATCAATAACAAGAGGAAGGGCAAGGACAACCTCCACTCCTAAGTGGACATGGAGGGGAACATAGTAACAAAAGATGAGGAAAGGGCAGAGGTCTTCTTTGACTGAATTTTTAATAGCAGGAAAGGTTGTCTCCAGACAACTGCCTCCTGAGCTGGCAGATGGAGTCAGGGAGCAGTATTAGTCCCCTGTGATACAGGAGGAAGAAGTTAGAGACCTCCTTAGCTGCTTGGATCCCCACAAGTCCATGGGACCTGATGGGATCCATCCTAGGGTGCTGAGAGAGCTGACAGATGAGCTGGCCAAGTGCTCTCCATCATTTTTCAACAATCCTGGCTCATTGGAGAGGTCAACATGATGCCCATCCACAAGAAAGGCCGGAAGGAGGAGCCAGGGAATTCCAGACCTGTCAGCCTGACCTCAGTGCGAGGCAAGATTATGGAAAAGGTCATCCTGAGTGCAATCACACAGCACTTACAGGATGGCCAAGGGATCAGGCACAGCCAACATGGAGTCAGGAAGGGCAGGTTCTGCCTGACCAACCTGATCTCCTTCTATGATCAGGTGACCTGCCTGGTGGATGTGGGGAAGGCTGTGGATGTAGTCTACCTGGACTTCAGCAAGGCCTATTAAACTGTCCCCCACAGCAAACTCCTGGCCAAGCTGTCAGCCCATGGCTTGGACAGCAGCACTCTGTGCTGGGTTAGGAACTGTCTGGAGGGCTGAGCCCAGAGAGTGGTGGTGAATAGTGCTACATCCAGCTGGCAGCCAGTCACTAGTGGTGTTGCCCCGGGATCAGTCCTGGGCACCATCCTGTTCAATATCTTTATTGATGATCTGGATGAGAAGATTGAGTCTATCAGTAAATTTGCAGCTGACACCAAGCTGGGGACAGGTGTTCATGTGTTAGAGTGTAGGAGAACTCTGCAGAGGGACCTTGACAGTCTGGACAGATGGGCAGAATCCAATGGCATGAGATTGAACACATCTAAGTGCGGGGCTCTACACATTGGCCACAACAACCCCATGTAGTGCTACAGGCTGGGGTCAGGGTGGCTGGAAGCCAGGCAGAGAGGGACCTGGGGGTATTGGTCGATAGTAGGCTGAACATGAGCCAGCAGTGTACCCAGGTGGCCAAGAAGGCCAATGGCATCCTGGCCTGGATCAGGAATAGTGTGGCCAGCAGGAGCAGGGAAGTCATTGTACCCCTTGACTCAGCATTGGTTAGGCCACACCTTGAGTCCTGTCTCCAGTCCTGGGCCCTCAGTTTAGGAAAGATGTTGAATTGCTGGAATGTGTCCAGAGAAGGCAACAAAGCTGGTGAGGGGTTTGGAGCACAAGCCTTATGAGGAGAGACTGAGGGAGCTGGGGTTGTTTAGCCTGGGGAAGAGGAGGGTCTTCTTCCTGTCTAGAACTACTTGAAGGGATGTTGTAGCCAGGTGGGGGATGGTCTCTTCTCCCAGGCAACCAGCACCAGAACAAGAGGAGACAGTCTCAAGCTGTGCCAGGGGAGGTTTAGGCTGGATGTTAGAAGGAAGTTCTTCATAGGAAGAGTGATTGGCCATTGGAATGGGCTGTCCAGGGAGGTGGTGGAGTCACCATCACTGGAAGTGTATAAGAAGATACTGGATGAGGCACTTGGTGCCATGGTTTAGTTAATTAGATGGTGTTGGGTGATAGGTTGGACTTGATGATCTCAAAGTTCTTTTCCCACATGATTAATTGTATTGTATTGTATTGTATTGTATTGTATTGTATTGTATTGTGTTGTATTCTATTCTATTCTATTCTATTCTATTCTATTCTATTCTATTCTATTCTATTCTGACAATGTTTTCTGTGGCACTGATTACTGACACAAATGCACTGGGAGAATGGATGCTCAACTTGATCTGTTGCCATGACAGGCTGGCAGTGTTCAGGGCAGCTGCCTTCATGTAGCATTCACAACAGGTCTGGCCCATGTGTTGTGCTGGAGTAGAGGCAATAAAATACTCCTCTATATATCACAGTATCACAGTATAACTTAGGTTGGAAAGGACCTCGAGGATCATCAAGTCCAACCTATCAACACAGACCCCATGACTAGACCATGCACTCTTGTACAGGAGAGCAGAACTTGGATCAGAACAAACATTAATACTGAAACAACAGGAATCTTCATTACAACTCCACAAAAGCCAACGGTTTGATCCAAGTGCTAAGAGTCCCTGTGAAGTCAGCAGAGAGGGACACTAATCTCTGCATCAATTCATCCTAAAATAGGTCTGTCCAGATATCCAGCCCTTAGAAACTTAACATCAGCTAAGATGACTACAATCCAAAAGACTATTTTAAGGCAAAGATAAATCACTAATTTCACCATAAGAAGTATTCTAAGTCTCTTGTACCTTCCTCAAAGGCAAATGTCATAACTCTGGGAAATTCAGTGCTCAATTTAAAGATAAAAACACATACTGAAGTCCATGGGGCCAGGCAGCATACACTCAAGACAGAGAGAACTGTTAGAAGTGCTCAGGAAGCCACTTTCCACTATTTACCAGCAGTCCTGGCCAACTGGGGAAGCCCCAGCTGACTGGAGATTGGCAGATGTGACATCCATCTACAAGAAGGGCTAAAAAAGAGATCTAGGGAACTATCTAGCGAACGACAGACCCATCTGTCTGACCTTAGTGCTGGAGAAAGTCATAGTACAGATCGTCTTCAGTGCCATTATACACATCTGGAGTGCCAAATTAGACCAGCTGATTTCTAGAGTCACATTAGATTACTTTTTGCATCTCACAAATGTCCAGGAGCAAAAAAAAGAGCTTAAAAATGTATCCCTGTAGTTTTTTACATTAATTAATTCCTTGCCTTACTTTTAAATAAATATTTTGCACATCATTGCTGGTAATCATTTTATATGGCAATCAACACACATCAGTGTAGATTAAAGAAAAACACAGTATGCATACATTCATATACTCCTGCATAAGAGTTGAAGGAGTCCAATAAAAGGAGGAATCTTCTGTATAGTCTAGAAGTGATACATCAGGCATTTTCTGGCCCTCTCCATATAGGGATAGCACCACAGTGTATGAGAACAGATGAAAAAAATGGTGGCAGTTGACTGAAGTGCAGCACTTTTTGCCTTGAGCAGAAAAGAAACATCTATTCCTGTATGGATAACTCATGTCCTTGGAGTTTAAGGGCCATAAACTGCAAGAGTCCTTTTTATGGTATCACTTTTCTTAATCTGATTAATGTTTGAATAAGAGATAAATAGCTTTATAATGAATAATAAAAATTATCACATAAATAATTGCTTAAAGCAATTTTTGGCTGTCATGGAAATTAGGACATCTAAGTTATCTTAAGAATAAGGAGATTATGACATAATATAAAAGGATTTGAGGGAATGTCTAAAAACAATGAAGCAGTGTCAAAGATTATGTGTCAGTTGTGCTTGTGTTTAATGTTGATAATTGAGATAGGATGGAATGCTGGGAATACTTTTTAGGCCTTCTTTTACATAGACAAGCTTGTAAATTAATGAAAATTTAAGTTTCTGCAGGGGTTTATAGTTCAGCTGGTAATGCATGTTTTTTTGCTTAATAAAAAGCATTAAAAATGCAGACTGAAGCATGTAAATAGAGATGAGATGAGATGAGAAAAGATAGTATATAAAATGAGGAAATATGCATTAAAAGTGTATGCCTTAATGCTCAAATAGCAAACTGCAAACTATGGAAAACTACCACTGAAGGTCTGAATTCATGGTATTGGCTTAAAGATGCAGCTACAACACGAAAATCAGAAGTAACATTACAGCTGCAGTGTGGTTACTGATGTGCTACTTGCCTAGAGAAGGTTATGTTACCTTTATATAGTTAAAATATTTTTTCTTACAATTCTGTGTTGTCGGGTTTTGTGGTTTTGGGTGGGTTTTTTTTAATGCACACAAAATATTTTCCTTCAGAAGAACAATGAAACGTGTGACAGCTGCCAGTTAAGCACTTCTAGAAGACATGCAGATGCCATATTGATGGAAGCACTCCGTGAAGCTGAAGAGAACAATCTTGTGTTGTGTGGAACATGATGGTCTAATAAGTATTTTCTGAACCTTAATATTTGGGAATTTGTGATCTGTAGCTGACTTATCTCACGAATAAAACCCATTCCAGTCATAGGCTACTGACAGTAGGAATGTCATTACAATTTTAAACTAAGACTACTGAATGTAGAGGGGGAAAGGGAAGAAGTTAACATATGTGCATAAGGAAAACAATGACATTGGAGTACATCTCTTAATTTGTTAAAACATGCTAGAAGTCATAAAATCATCTAATCCCATTTGTCCTTTCCAATAACTAGTAATATATGTAATGTACAAGAATATTTCAGAAGCTCCTGAGAGAAAATCTGACTTCAAGACTCAGCTTGTAACATATGTTGAAATCTTACTCTGTGAACCTCATTTTAGAAAATATGAAGCTGTATACTTTCTAAACATACACACCGGTGCAGCCATACACCTTCACCACCTGGTACCGATGCTTTGTGTGACACCATTATACATCCTGTAGAGACAGCGGTGCCCCGTTTGTGAGAAACTCATTGATGGTGGATAAGAATCAAACCTGAGGACACTGCTTCTGACATTTTAATAAATATGTTTTCACCTTTGCAGAGGTTTGCAAGGAGCATCAATAATCTCCCCATGCACCTTTGAGCATCTCAGAATGACTGTGTCAAGACTGTATGGGAACAATTAAGCTCTTCTGAAATTCTAAGAAGCTTTTTTGAACTTAGTAATTAGACTGCCAGAGAGAAACTGAAATCAAATATGAGGGAGCCCAGAGCAGGAAAGAGAATTTTCCATACCTGGAAATCATAGGCCAACAATCATACTTGTTTGTTTCTGGGATAATCTAGTCCATATTTGGGATTCATTGAGATTCAGTTGTGACAATAGTGGGTAACTAAAGAAAAGTAGTATTCCCCAGCTGCTCAAAGGTAGACTTTTCAGTGACTGCGTAAACATAAAGGATGCCAGAAGTTGTTAGCTCACTTTTCTTATTCTCATGCTGTGACAAGGGTGCCGGTTCAAGTTCAAGTAGGTAGAACTGGGGCAGTAAGGACAAGTAGCATCATTTTACTGTGCAGAGAACCAGAAAAAGGGTAGGGGAAATCCTTCTTCTCTCTAATTCATCACTGCTTTTAGATATGCAACTGCATTTTTAGGTCCATCTTCATGTAAACAGTTTTTGTAGTCATGGAGAAAAATACTCATTCAAGAATGATGACACAAATCTGTCAAAGCAACATCAACATATGAGTACCACTTTACCTATGTCTCCTCCAACAAGGTGATCTGAACTAGTCAGCAGCTTAGCAATTCTCTATCTCTTCCTCTTCTTCCCACCTTCCTGATATGTTTCTTCTGACCACTCTTGACACTCATGTGAGTCCTTGGTAGGTCTGTTCAGATCACAGATAAAATGGAAAGAGAACCCATCAAAAATTGTGAGTTACAATCTGCCAGTGAAGTGTCACAGAGTGGTCAGATGAGTATGAGAAGGGGGTATGAGAGAAGAAAGTGGGCTAGGGAAGGAGGCAGGACTTTGCTTTTCACTGACTCAAACTCCTTTGTCCCTCGTTATGAACTTTTCAGATAACATGTGTGCTAATGCTAAGTTAAAGGCATAAATATTCTACATCCTGTGACAGCATTAAACCCAAATCAGCTTTTCAAAGCCTTCTGAGAGCTAGGATCCAATAGCAAGTGCATGTTCACAAGAATATATGGCTAACTTGTGCAGTGGACTAATTTTTGCCTCCCAGGGACATAAAATGTTTAATAACATACTTCCTTAGAGCTGCTGCAGACAAAAGACATTTTAGTACTTCTATGTTCAAAAGAATCATAATATTTCTATAGAAATGTGCTTAGAGTTGCTTTCTGCCCACTTCATCTGCCTGAATTTAACTTCACTGGAAATAGTACAAAGAGGAGGGAAAAGTACATCTGGCTGGTCACTCTCCCAGTCCTTAAGGGAAAAAATAATACAATACCCAAACTAAAAAAATCACAAACTTGATTTGCACCTCCTTCTTCACATATGGAAACCAAATTAGAACTTTTTTTCTGGTATAGAAAAAGAGAAATGAGATAAAATCATGTGTTGGTTGTTTGGTTTTTTTTTTTGTTTGTTTGTTTGTTTGTTTATTCTTTTTTTTCCCTGAACTTTTTCTTGATTTTGCTTCAAAAAACAAAATATTGTTTTCATCATATTTTATTTCTCTTATAAAAATAGAGAGGAGGAGTGAAACTGTCACAACTGAACTACGTGGGCAAACTATCAGTTTTAAATGAGACAACTTCTATGTTGAAAATATATTTGAGGTATTCAAAGGATTTTTACCAACTTTACATCAAGACATGCCCAAATATCAGCTCACAATGATGTAATATTTTCAGTATTTACATGACTTTTCTGGGCAGTCGCAAAGAGCACTGGAACTTGTCTGCTCAGACTTGACACAGTCAAACCTTGCAAAAGATTTGTGAGACTAAATTACTTTTCTATGCTAGAATGCCATGCTTAACATTAAAACCTACACAACGTTCATCTAGAATGTCATTGTTGTCTTAGAAAAAGTTTATTACTGTGGAAGGAGTTTCTGCTCTGTGTCAGACCATCAAGCAAGCTGCTTCTGGAAGGTGAAAGGCTCTGGGAGTTTAGTTGCTGTGGCCGTTGTAACTTTCTATTAGCTTGAGGGCAGGAAGCCAAGGAAGAAGGCAAGTGATCTGTTTGGAAATCAGCAAGGAATGAGCTGCAACTTTATAAAAATGGAGCCAACTCTGGGATATTTCACTCTCAGTTTTGATAAATTGACATTTTTCCATGTAGTAAACCTTTCAGATGAACATTCAGATCAGCTCTTCTACAACCAGACAAGTTCAACTTGTAGTGCAGACCCTGAAAATATCCATGGCATATTTGCTTCATTCTCCTACATCCATACAAAAGCAGCATGTGCCTTTCGATATTTTATGCTCACTGATGGGTTGAAAATGATACGTGTCAACCTTATCTACCTCACTTGTTCCTAGGTACTGATGGGAAACTCAGATTATCGGTCCACAACTCCTCTGCCGCAGTGACCTCCGGTGGGAAGGAGCAGAAAATGGAAAAGTGCATGGATGGCAAACCAGCACTGCCAAATTAAGAACGTTTACAGGAGATGCATGACTCTTGACAGGTGTATACAAGAATGGTGAAATAAATATGCACTGAAGGAATCATTGCTGTTGTTCAGACAAGATGGTCTTAGGAAGCCCAAGGTACATGACAACACAAATTTCAAGAGTTACACTTGCGGTCTCAAAGTGAGAAAACAAATCTCTGTTCCAGTTGCTGTTTATACATGGTAATAGTTTGCAACATGTCTCAGCTTCCCTGAGGCCAAAAGAACCTTTCATGACTATTATTTTCAACTTTATTCAAACTCAAAGCTCTACAGATAAAACTTGAAGTAAAATAAAATTTTTGCCACAATTTCTCCCCCAATGAAGTTGTCTCTTCTCCTTGGAGGACTCCACTTGCTTACCCGCCTCTATCCTTCCATTAGTTGTATTTGTCCTATTTGACTGTTTCTTGTGTTTACCATTATGGCTGCTCCTCTGATCTGTGCATAGGAGATGGATTCTTTCCTTCACTGTTCTCATCCATCTCTGGATATACTCAGTGAAGAAAAGGGGAGGTTGCCGCTGGTTTCAAGAGATTTGCAGCTGCTGCAAAAAAGGCTTTGTTACTACCCTTAAAATAATTTCCTTGTGAATCACCCATACAAAGCATCATGCAATTTCTGCTTCTAAAAATGCTTGAAATGAATGCTACTGAAATTAATATAAACCAATAATATGATGTTAACATCCCATTTGTTGTAACAAAACTGCATGAAAAGAAAAGAAATTGGCCCCAAACACCTAAAAATTACAATATGCTAAGCTTTTGCAGTGAACATATGTTTTTCCTTATGATTAAGTAATTTATCAGTTTTAATAACCAGTCTAACTGACTGTAGTCTTCCTGTAGTTTCATACTGTATCATTTTGCAACAGTTTCCTTTCTGTTTAATATTTGCTTATTTTAGTTAAAATCCCTAGAGCAGACCCCACAAACCAAACAAACACTCACAGAAAACAGAGAGCAGCTCAAATGTCCTTGGAGACACTCAATTTTTTGTTTGCTACCATTTGTCATCCTCTGCTCAGAGAGATCAACAGTTTTTAGCACACAGATCAATATTCTCTTAACCCAGACCTAATCTAAGGAGAGTTTCCCCTGGTTTCACCTTGGCCTACTCCTATGTGCCATAGTTGCCCTTTTTTTCAGCAATAATTTTGTCTGTGTAAGACAGCAATTTTTCATCCTTTGGTCAAAACTGGTGACAAAAGAGGGAATAATGGTTCCTGACATATCAAATGATAGATTTGACACATGGCATGCTGAGCTGGGAGCTTTCACATGCCAAAGTAGAAAGACAGATAAGCAGCCTAATGGCCCTCCTGACATTGCTGCCTTTTTTTTTTTTTTAATCCCTGGTACATGAAAACAGGGGCTGCTTTATTGTTTCATTTTTCTTTCTTTTCTTTTTTTTTTTTTTTTTCCCCTCTTCCTTTTTTTCCTCTTCTCTTCTCTTCTTTTTCTTTCTTTCTTTCTTTCTTTCTTTCTTTCTTTCTTTCTTTCTTTCTTTCTTTCTTTCTTTCTTTCTTTCTTTCTTTCTTTCTTTCTTTCTTTCTTTCTTTCTTTCTTTCTTTCTTTCTTTCTTTCTTTCTTTCTTTCTTTCTTTCTTTCTTTCTTTCTTTCTTTCTTCTTTCTTTCTTTCTTTCTTTCTTTTCTTTTCTTTCTTTCTTTCTTTCTTTCTTTCTTTCTTTCTTTCTTTCTTTCTTTCTTTCTTTCTTTCTTTCTTTCTTTCTTTCTTTCTTTCTTTCTTTCTTTCTTTCTTTTTTTTCTTCCTTTTATTTATTTTTATTTTTTTTTTCCCCTGGAGAAGTTATTTTCTAAAAGGAAGTAAGGAAATGCACTCTACTCCGGCAAAAATAAACGTTTCCCTGTCCTGTGAAATGATCAATCTATGCCCTTTTCCTCCAGCACAGTAAGGGCAATACAACATGCTGCTTGAGGAAATACTAACGAATATAGCCAGTGAGAGGGAAACAGATGGGACTAAGAAATTAAACCAGCAGATTTCTGGAAGGTATTCAAAGAGGAGAGTTTTTAATACTGAAACAGAACTGCTCTTTAATTTTTTATTTATTTTTTTTTTAAAGCAATGATCATCAAGTGTGCCTTCAGCAGGCCTCATACTCTGCCTGCTAAATCCTCCTGCAGAATGGCAAGAAAGGTCCCTTTTGGTATAATTCTGGTAGAAGTAAATCACATTTCACAAAAGCCAGTGCCAGCCTGCAGATTGACTGCAAGTTTCTCTACCTTTGGTACACTGGGACAAACACAGCAGCTTGTGTACCAAGGGGCATGGCTCCAGGCATGGGATTGTGTTACATCTTTACACACAAAAGCTTCTTTCAGAATCTAAACTAACAAAACAGGAACAACTTTTATTCCTGTATGGTTTCCTTTGGAGCATGTGTTCACATTTAAAATCCTGACCTACATGTCATTTGCTTGCATTCAAAGTTATTTGTACTGCTTTGGTATTACAAAGCAACAGCCAGTCTTGCTTACCAATAGCCTATGGTCTCTGGCAAAATGCTGTTTATCCTTCTCCAGTACTAGTTCATAAATTCTTTTACTCCTAATTTTTACCCCCCTCCTTTTCCATACCATTGTGTTAGCAACCAGCTTATTTTTCTCCACAGTAACAGTTCTGTGGACATTTAAAATTTGATCCAATAAAGGAAGAAGGAAAAAAAAAAATCCAAGAAAAATATTTTACTTGCAAGATCATCAAACACTGGAATTCAGTGTTTGTCTCTGCACATTAAAAAATATCACCGTGTTTGAATGTTCTGGGTTATTTCTTTGTAATTTTCATGAATGCTAAAATATACATGTTATACAGAAGAGAAACATTATGTGTATTTAGATAATTTTTTTCTTCCTTGTAATACAATTTTCTTTCTTTTTCGTTCACCCTTTCCCTTAATGAAAAAGATTTTCCATATAAGTATACACTTCAGCACAATCTATGTTATTTTTCACAGTTTCTACATTTTTTGACATTTCAGCCAAACCTGCAAGTAGTAAGAATTGAGATGGAAGAATATGAAATTATGACATGTAGGTTTTCATATACCATCAATTAATAACTGGAAATAGAAAAACAGTCCTTTAAAGTCCAAAACCAAAATAAATCATCAATGAAACATTAAGCCAAATAAAAATAAGTCATTAAAATAATTTTGACTGCATGAGCTAAGGAAAAGCTCCATTGCTGAGATATAAAGAGGTCAATCCCTGTATGCCCAAGTTCTAAACAGAAAGCAAGCATTCTGAGTTACTAAATAAGGCACAAATAGAATAATTAAGCTTTAGTAACACCTCCTCATAAGAAAGTCTTTTTCACTGAATGTGGTGAATCACAACATTGTAGAATAAGGCATGGTGAAGCACACTGAAACTATTTCTGACTTTGACTGTGCTGTCCTAAAAATAAAGTGTAACTATGGCTAAATATATTGTAAATGAACTAGATAAAACAGATTTCAGCTTAGTAGACAAATGTAAATATTGTTAAAAGACAGCCTCTTGCTTCCCTTATAATAAACTTACTGCAAATGACTAGGTTGTGATATTGTTTGTTTCAACAGGGGCTGCAAGTATATGCTATTTGTCAAAATATTCTGATTTATCAATTTGGTTCAAACAAAAAAACACACACAAGAAGATAAAGAGTTAAGATGATGTTTCTTGTTGTAGAATTAATCAGATTCATATTAGCAGTAGTAAATGTCATGTTGGCACCTTTTCTTTCTCACACATTACAGTTTCAAGTCTTTGCTATGAGGAAATAATGAAGTAAAGATATGCAGTGCCATATACCATGCATCTTTTTTGTCAGTCTGCATAAGAAATGAATTGTATCTGCTACTAAGGAGGTCACGGGGGCAGCAAGTTAAGAAGAATATTTAAAGAAAGGACATGTCAAAGGAAACAAGAACTTATTTTTTCAATACTTTCTAACAAGAACTGCAGTTTTTGGGAAATTAAATGCTCATAGTAAATACCTGCCTATCCTGAATACGTTTATTGCTTTTCATTGCTGCAAACTTAACCCTGGTGACCAAATGACCTTGAAGTCTCCACTGGAAACTCATGAAGATCAATAAAAATTGTCTAATGTTACAAGCCCTAAAACTCATGCTTCAGTAGTAGTGTGATCAACAGGGAAAATGCTGCTTTATTGAGAAGATAAAAAACCTGAGGACTGGAAAAAGATCATGCCAGACAAGATGTACCTCTCATGAGGTTATCCCACAGTGTCGTTTTATTTCCCTTTACTTTATTTTTTTTTTTTTTTTTTTTTTTTGTACTTCATAGTTAAGCTTTAAAGTTAAAAAATGGGCAAAAAAAAAATCTTCATGCCAGCAAGGAAAAGATGGTTTTGACAGTTGGATGATGCTTGTGTCTTGTGGTGAATTTTCATCTTTGCCTACAAACAGAGCCTTTCCTTCCAGGAAACGCTGTGCATATTATAAGCATGAGTTAAGGCAGAAGCAAGCTATTGGTGTGCCAGATATTGCATCAAAAATTACAAAATGCATTTTAATTTTGTGCAATGACTGTCAGCATGCAGTAGAGCATCTCTCTGATCATGCAAAATGATTGCCTGAGATATAGCAGCCTCCACTGCCTTCTGTCCTGTAGGTGCCACTGCTGCTAAGTGGAGCTTCAGAAGAAAACTAGATGAAGAGACATGGAGCAGATGAAGAGCCATGTGACTGTGGGTTTTTAAAAATTAAAGACCCACAGCAGTCTCATTTGCTCTACTGATATTTCCTGCCACTCTGATGGTACCAAGGAGCTTGTTGATTTTTTTCTAGTTTGAGTTAAAAATGTATTGAGAAACCTTAGTAAAAAGCAAGAATTGGGTCTTGGAGGTAATACATGGTTATTAGGAAAAAGCTATTTACTTATTTATTTTCAAAAAAATGTTAATTTTAAAGAGATGTAGAAAATAACAGACTTTAGAAAAACTTTACTGAAAACTTTCCTTCCCACTTTCTTCCTATTCAAGTTATATCCCTCCCTACACCCTGAGAAGCTGACATAGGTACAGCTCTTGCTTACACACAGCAGCCTAGAGAGAGAGGGCAGAAGACGTTTTTGTCATCACCATCAGGTCATATAGACAATGTGACGCCCTCAGGCCTCCTATTGAACCTGGTTTATTTTCTGTAAAGAATTAAAAGACCCACAACAAAACAGTGTGCCATAGTTGGTTTGATTGCCTAGCCTAGTGGTTTAAAACAGATGACCAAATTGCTCTCTTTAAGGACTGTTCAGGGAAGCTCCAACTGTGCACATGAGGCAAGCCGAACTACTCGCTAAGCAGTACACAAAGAAGAAAATCTACCTATGAAATAACTATTTTATAGACCTAAATAAACCTCTATGGACCAGATAATTACTGAAATTGGTACCTGATTTACCAACAGATTGCAAAAGTATGCCACATGGTCCCTCATTCTTGTGTCCCCACCATTATTCTATAGGTCTATGCTGTGATGATGAGTTAATCAGATTAAGAATCTGTGGATTTCTCCAGTTAAAAAGTGTTGCTCAAGAACATCAAACGAAGCATTTTCTTCAAACAGAATATAAAAATTCACGACTCACATCTGGGGTGTAATGGATGTCCAGGTGGCCAGCTATAGTTAACTGTCAACACTTTGTATTTCCCTTTGCCATTGGCAAAGTTTGCACTCAGAAGTGAGAGTATAATGTGAGGAAGCTAAATCATGAAACCACTTAATATCATGATAGTTTGTGTTTGAAAAACCAGTTCTTTTTTTTCTTACCAACTTTTCCTCATTATTTCTGATGTTTACTGGCTTGCATCTTGCCAAACAATATTAAACATTAAAGTAATTTATAGACTTTCCCATGATGACTACATTAAGGTTATAGCACTTTCTTTATTTTTCTCTTCCTCTATCACGATAAATGATAACTGGCCATTTTGTATTGTTGATGTGCAATTGCAACAATTTGTTTCCAGTGTAGACAAATATCCATGCTGAAAATGTTATTGCTATCTTTACTCATACTGAATAGATCATAATTTCAGAAGTAAAGTAAAATGCTGTTTAAAGTATGAGCATCTTAACCATTTCTAATTTCTACTTTTTTTTTTTTTTTTTTTTTTTTTCCTGAAGACCACAAAATGTTCAGTGGTCCTACACTGCTTTTGCTTATACATTCCTGAAATGAGAGGAAAATGCATAGAGGCTGTTTTAAGACATGGTCCAGTAAAGTCTTTTCAAAGCCCTAACTGTACCTAGTAGGAAATTAGGTGTTTGGAAATGTCTTCCTTTTTCATCAGCTCACAGTGCTCAGTACAACAGCAAGAAACAGTTCATTATGCTTTGGGAAGAGACATCACTGTCATATCTGGTCTTTTATAAATGGGATGCATGGCCTTTCTTTGATTTGGTGTACGCACACCCTCAGAAGCCCTGGGCATGATCTAACCCTAAGAGTACTCTCAGTGTTTGAACTTCTTACCATTCTTGGCCAATAGATATTTCATTACACTTGGATACTGTAACAGGCTTAGTTCTGTGGGGGAAAGAAGAAAGAATTGTGGAACTAACATTGATCATCCCTACTTCCATGTCATGAGGGTTAGAAGATACTCAGTACTTCCAAAAATCAGATTTTACAGATTCTCCTTATTAGCAGCTGTGAAAAAAAATATGCCATCCAGGTGAACATAAAGTAATGAACCTGAAGATGAACATGAAGATGGCCTGCAATGTATTTCCAGACATTTAATGATCTATCTTAGGTCTAATCTGCTAAGTGATAAAAACTGAAAAGGACCAGACATTCACAGAGACAATGGAAATAATTTAAAACAAAAGTGTACCTTTCATTCACAGACTTACAAATGTGCCTAAATATTCTGGGTGTGTTCTTTCCATGCAGGAACATAAGCACAATATAATAATTTGCCAGTTAAGTCAAAGTCACACAGATGAGAAAATGCAAGTATTCTAATAGAAGAAGGAAAATATTTAAGTATTTATGAGATGCTTTAAATCTTTCTAGAAAAATTCAGTATAGTGAGATTTAAACTAAGGCTTGAGTTACTAAATGCATTTTTTTCAAAGATTATTTTTCTGAAACATCACTGCATTTCATATTCTTCACTGAAGTAGTTTGGAAGACTTGAAGCAAAATAGAATCAATGGACTGTAAGCAGTGTTTTGGAAACCCAATGCTCCATTCTGATTAAAGATCCTCAAATTTGGAGACGTGACTGACAGGCTGGAACATAAACAGAAATTAACTTCATAATTTGGTAGAAACAGAAAATACATGAAGATATTGTTAAATAAAATGAGTCAGGCCATAAAATAAGATAAATATCTAAACAACAATCAACTGGTACAGTGAATTCCTCAACTTGTTTCCAGAACAAATCCTGAACCAAATCTTGCTTGACATTGCGATATATGCAAGTTCTTTTTCTTTTGCCACCTCCTGATACTTCTGTTTTTGACAGAAATACCAGGAGAAAAAGCTTCCTTGTGTTATTACACGGTTTTAACTAGAAGCTGAAATGAGGGAAATTCCACAAAAAAAGCCTGTTATACAGTCTCGGGGAATTCAGATAAGGATCCAAGAATTCAAACCAAATCCAAATGCTGAACTGTTTGAGATACACTACGCTTTGAAGGTGAGTGACTTTATTCTGCCAAATGGGTCTTTGAAATGCTCTGCAGTGCCCACATGACTCATCAACAAAATTTATTTGGTTAAAGAAGCAATCAGGGAATATACTGTACTATACTGTACATGGCCCCTCTAGGACAGCTCCAGCTGGAGCCTTAGGCAAGATTTATGGAAATGGAATTCTTAGGAGCCTTCGTGCCTTTTCTTCCCATTTGCTGTGCTGTATCAATGAAATGACCGCCTGCAATCTTATCACATGGAGGCAAATGTGCTTCTTGGTGGCAGTATCCCTGAAATTAGAGCAGCTGCACAGTGGGGAGATGAACTCCATGCAGAGTCAGAACAGGCAGCTAAAGGAGGGGGAAAATCTCATTTCTCAAATTCAGGAACAATTACGAAGACAACAGAGGGTGTAGAGGAATGATCCCCATGGCACTGGGAGAAGAGAATGTGGATACATGGAGCTACTTATCTCCGGTAGCACTGTGAAGTGCTACTGAAGATCAATATAGTAAATGCTCTGCTCCCATTATCCTTCAGTAACTGTTATCATTTCCTACCTCACACAACAAAAGAAGAGAGCGTGGACCTTGTGCAGCTGGCAAAGTGCTTTAGGACTCTTTCACAAGCAATGCTGGGATAAAAGTCAGGGAATGGAGGTGTGCCCTGTGTGTGCGCCAGCACTGAACTATCAGTCTTTTTTTGCCTTTGGCATTGGTGTGTCCACAGCAGGGAAGCTAGGTACAACGTCTTGTCCTGACAGTGTGACTCCAGGGAGTAAAAACAGACATGTCTGTGGTATACATATGTACAGGATAGCACAACTGAGTGTGTGACCATCTACTCCCTGTGACTAAGGCGGAAAAACGTAACAGACAGACTTGCATACTTTGCGCTTTGTGGCAAACTGAGAAACAATCTCTGCCATTGGTAAACACAAATATCCTTTTAACTGTGGATAATAACACAAGATTGAGTATATTAAATCCCTAGGCTCAGTGTGGGTGTTACTTATGAAATGCAAATATGTGAAGAAAGGAAGGAAGAAAATTTTCTGAGATTCAGGAAATTATTTGAGTAGGTATCCTTCAGAAATTTGGTTAAATATTGGGTAAATTATGAAGTGTACCTGGGAAGGGTTAGGAGGATTGGCTAGCAATGAGATTCTTCTGATCATATCTCAAGCTTTAATGGGAATGAAAGCTAACAGAGATGCTGAAGTAAGAAGGAATTTTTAGCCTTCAGTAAAGAACAGATTCAATTTTGTGTTTCATATTCCTCACTTTAAGTCGCTTCATGAATGTTCCCATTGCAAGAAAAATCCTGTCAACAGGGAAAGGCTCCATAAGTGTATGAGTTGGGCAATCACCACTCCAAATGCCCCCTTTCCTTTTTATTCCCCCAAGCTTTTACTGCTGAGTATGACATCATATGGTCCCCTCCAAACTTCTTGTGCACCCTCAGCCTACACACAGGTGAGAAGGTGTGGGAAACAGAAAAGCAATTGACTGTGTAAGCACTGCTCAGTAACAGATAAAATACCCCTTATTGGTTAAGAATCTAAAACATAGCCCCAGGCAAAGCCAGTGCAGATATAGTCCCTAATACCCTGAGGGGGAACAGTGAGTTGTAGGTATCTCAAGTTGACCTGCTAAAAGTTAAGACAAGTAAGTCCCATGATCTTCATGAGGGTAGGGAAGCTCTACAGAGGGACTTGGATAGATTGGATATATAAGTCAATGTTAATAGGATGAACTTCAACAAGGCCAAATGCCAGGTCCTGCACTTGGGTCACAGCAATCCCAAGCAATGCTAAAGGCTTGGGGAAGTGAGGCTACAAAGCTGTCTGGCAAAAAAAGGGACCTGGGGGCTCTAATCGACAAGCAACTGGACATGAGCAAGCAATGTGCCCAGTTGTATCAGAAATGCTGTGTCCATCAGGAGTAGGGAGGTGATTGTCCCCTTGTACTCAGCTCTGGTGGGGCCTCACCTTGAGTATTGTGTCCATTTTGGGGCACTTCAATACAGGAGAGATGTGGAGGTACTGGAGTGAGTGCAGAGGAAGGCAATGAAGCTGGTGAAGGGCCTGGAGAATAAATCTTATGAAGAGTGATTGTAGGAGCTGGGGCTGTTTGGTTTGGAAAAGAGGAGGCTGAGGGGAGACCTCATTGCTCTCTACAACTACGTGAAAGGACATTGTAGAGAGGCTGGTGCTGGTCTCTTCTCACAGGTAATTAGTGACAGAACAAGAGGGGAATGACCTCAAGCTATGACTGGGTAGATTTAGGCTGGACGTTAGGAAAATTTTTTTCACAGAAAGAGTGGTCAGGCATTGGAATGGGCTGCCCAGGGAGGTGTTTGAGTCGCTGACCCTGGATGTGTTTTAAGGTCATTTGAATGTGATGCCTGGGGATATGGTTTAGGGGATGAATTTGTAGAGTGGGATTACTGGTTGAAGTTGGTGATACTGAGGATCTTTTCCAGCCTGAGTGTTTGGTGATACTGAGGATCTTTTCCAGCCTGAGTGTTTTTGTGATTTCTGTGAAGTACTGGCTTATTTTGACCTCTTAGAATAGCTTACATTCAAAATCATCTTTATATAGGGATGACAGCACAATATCAACTTCATGTTTTCATTTTATGATTCAGATACCTTTACTAATTTGTTACACCACAGAATATCATGCACTCCACTGAATATTTTTGCAACAGAACAACAGCAATTAACATTCAATTTTAGCATCAAAGGAAGAAATAAAATAAAGCCCTTCTATCTGAAAAACAACAAATAAGTATACATATACATGTGTATACATATACATAAAAATCACGGTCCATAACTACCAGTCTGAAGAGATACTAGGTAGTAATGTGTTTTACTGTTTCCATACAGCCTACTCTGAAATAGATCATGATGTACTCAATGTCACATGCAAGCATGAATGAATTCTACCACACTTCTACAAAGCTCTTTATTTACTCAACATTTTTTTACCTTTCTAGCACTGTCAGTTTCTTTCTTACTTGTTATCAATAATGAGGAGCATCTAATTTTCTGAGCTTAGGTGTTTTAAATGCAGAAGGAATGAAGAAACTCCTTTTTACTTTTGTATTAAATTTGATATTGCCTTTAAATAATTTGCTTGATTCTGGTGAAGAAAAAAAAAAGTTATTTCTGAAAATCTGTGATACCAGATTCTGGCATTAAGAACAGAACACTAAGGGAGTACATAGTAAATGAGTGGAGATAATACTTTACTGGGTATCTAACAACATACTTTAGCTTTTAAGGAGATACTAAAGGTCTTTCAGGCCTATCAGAAATGTATTTTTTTCTACATTTTTTTCAGTGTGATTGAAAGTAATACTGGTTTGTCTGTTGTCTTCATGTAAACTTTTAATCTGCTGTGCTAGCTTGCCTCCAGCAAATTATGTGTATAGGATGTTTTCCAAACGGAATAATTCTAGAGGGATTCTGAAATGTCTTTTTCCAAATAATACATGAAAAAAACTATTACTTGAGAAAGAGTCAGAGGTATAAAAGCATTGCTAAACATTTTAAGTAAAAAAACGTTTGAAAATACATGGGGAAATTTGAAAAAGCGATCCAAATAATTACAGCATTAATATAACTCATGCATATTACCAGGGTTGGGGTGAAAGAAAGATGTCTGAATAACACTGTCAATTAACAGGAACTGTTTAAAAGATTATCCCTAAGGCCATACTTTCAAAACTGAACAGTATAATACAAAACAGTGTATTAATTATAACTGGTCAGAAATCTTTTTCATGAAGCAGTTTTTCAGCAGAAATGTGTAGCTAATCAAAACACGAACTTGTCACAGGGATGAACCTGATAAAAAAAACCAACAAACCAATCTAAACTAGCAAAAATTAATACTTTGATCCTTTTTTTTTTTTTTTTTTTTTCACGATCCTCAATGGAATTCCAAGAGAAAACTGCTTGGTGACCAACAGAGCTCTCAGGATACTAAATACCCAGGATCAATACTTTTTCCTCTTTATCATGTCCCATGTAAATAGGTCAGCCCAAAGATTGCCCTGACCGTGATGAAATTCATAGTATCATAGTATCATAGTATCATTCAGGGTTGGAAGGGACTACAAGGATCATCTAGTTCCAACCCCTCTGCCATGGGCAGGGACATCCCACACTAGATCAGGCTGGCCAGAGCCTCATCCAGCCTGGGCTTAAACACCCCCAGGGACGGGGCCTCTACCACCTCCCTGGACAACCCATTCCAGGGCTTCACCACTCTCACCGTGAAGAACTTCCTCCTCACATCCAGCCTGAGTCTCCCCACCTCCAGCTTCATTCCATTCCCCCTAGTCCTATCACTACCTGAGATCCTGAGAAGTCCTTCCCCAGCCTTCCTGTAGGCCCCCTTCAGGTACTGGAAGGCCACAATAAGGTCACCTCGGAGCCTTCTCTTCTGCAGACTGAACAGCCCCAACTCCTTCAGTCTGTCCTGGTAAAATTGTTATCTCATGTCAAAGCTGTTCAGTACTAAGTCACAACTGTATCAAGATCTTTATTCTAGGAATGTTATGAATTGTGTGCTCTAGCCACAGCAATAAACACTGATACAGTTTTGACAGCAAGGAGTGATCATCGTAACTTGTACAGTTGGACTAACTGCAAGACACAATAATCCTAGAATTATTAAGGTTGGAAAAGACCTCTAAGATCATTGAGTCCAACCATAACCCAACTACTATAATCACTAAACCATATCCTGAGTCACCAGATCTACACGCTTCTTGAACACCTCCAACTCCACCACAACTTAAGCCCATTTCCTCTTGTCCTATCATTTGTTACCTGGGAGAAGGGACCAACACCAGCCTCACTACAACCTCCTTTCAGGTAGTTGTAGAGATCAGTAAGATCTCTCTTTAGCCTCCTCCAGAGTAAACAATTCCAGTTCCTTCAGCTGCTCCCTGCTTGGCATGCCCTCCAAACCCCTCATTAGACTCAGACACCCTCCAGGACATCTATGCCTTTCTTATGCTGTGGCATCCAGAACTGAACACAATATTCAAGATGTAACCTCACCAGGGCTGAGTACAGGGGGACAATCATTTCTCTACTCCTGCCGGACACACTGTTGATAGAGCCACAATGTCGCTGGCCTTCTTGGCCATCTGGGCACACGGCTGGCTCATGTTCAGCTGGCTGTCCACCAGCACCCCCAGATACTTTTCTCTGGGGTGCTTTCCAGCCACTCTTCCCCAGGCTTGTAGTATTGCTTGGGTTTGTTTTGACCAAAGAGCAATACACAGCACTTGGTCTTGTTAAACTTCATCCCATTGGCTTCAGATCATTGATCTAACTTGTCCAGATCTCTCTGAAGTGCTTTCCTACCCTTGAGTAGATCAATACTCCTTCTCAATTTAGTGTCAACAACAGAGACCCCTAGCCAGAGTAGGGAAAGTCCTAACTTGTAAATTGGGAAACTCAGGTTCAGATCCCTTTTCCAAATCAGGAGAATTAGTGGCTGAGCCACTACTGTTTAAATAAAGTATGGTGGCAACTGAGTTAGTTTCCCTGACTCAGTACTCCATGGAAAAAAATCTGCAGATCCCTTCTTGCTGTTTCTTGCCCTAATCTGATAAAAATATTTGTAGTTACTGTACTAGAATAAATGTTCCTTTGTAAACTAAAGCACATTTTATGTAACAGATGTGATAAGCATAATTTCTTGGTGTCTGTGATACCACAATGAAAGCTTCTGAGTTTTCCCTCAGGTTCTACCCAATTGTTTTTCAATCTAAAGAAACAGCAATCTTTAAGGACAACCTTAATTTTTCAAATTCTTTTTTTTTACAACTATTTTCTTTCTACCCCACCACATTTTTTTTTTTTTCTTTTCTGCCCTGGAACCTCTTTTCAGTAGACAATATTTTGTGTGAAAGCACAGGTTATTTCCACAGCTGCATAAGCAAATGAGATTAGAATAAGATACTTTGTGTAATTGCAAGTCAAGTGCTCAGAACAGTGCATTAGATCTGCAGCAGCCTTATGATTGCTGTAAGTAAAATTTGTACTGTAAACCTAAGGAATGACAAGCAGAATTACTGTTTTATAGGCAGTGGGAATCCTGACATGTCCTGACTTATGCATCCTTAACTTTGCATATTAATAACTCTTAAACATATATATTTCTAATGAAATTTTACAGTGTATACCATTTGAATAAAAAAAAAAGAAAGGTGAAAAATAATGGTCTGCATCTAGTGGTTTTGGCATTGTACAGAATGATACAGCTTAAGACCTGAGCATTCAACACTGAAGAAGCAGTAATGACCACCTGAAAGAACAAACTAGTTTTAGTGGCCATGAAGAGGATCCAGCTGCTATTCTAGAGACAGGTTCCCGGCTGTGTTTGCAGGGCTAGTAAAGAGCCCCACTCTTCCTCACCCCATCTTCTTAACTGTGTCCTGAATGATTATCAAGGGAGGGTAAGAGTGAGTGTTAGACCTGGAGGTCCATCTCTGTGAGAAGGGAAATTTAATTTTACACCATTTTTGGATGTTTTAATATTTGCCAGTGCTGTTTGACTGAAGATATGTTCACAGATGATGAGGTAAATATATCCTTAATTGGTATAATGATTCTATATCTGACATTTTAGCTAGGTATACACTTATGAAGGCACATCTCTGAACACTGAACAAAACACATCTGTTAAGCAAGATCCTACTTTTGTAAATAATCTTCCTTATTTCAGCAGTGCTTCATTTGAGTGCTTGGCTATCTAGAGTGTACTTTGACTGAAATCTCCATTGGTTTGCAGGGTCTTTCACATACGAAACTAAGCGTGAAAGCCCATTTAAGTAAACATGCCTTGTCCAATAAAATTAAGTAATATTGGAATATAGCAGCAGAATAAAAGCTTTGCTGTGCAATAATGCAAATGCTAAGTGCTGAATTTACAGACAGAACTCTTCCTAAGGCAAGGCCTGCATCTTTATTATTCATTTTCATACTGGTTAATATCATAGTATCATAGTATCATAGTATCATTCAGGGTTGGAAGGGACTACAAGGATCATCTAGTTCCAACCCCCCTGCCGTGGGCAGGGACACCCCACACTAGATCAGGCTGGCCAGAGCCTCATCCAGCCTGGGCTTAAACACCCCCAGGGACGGGGCCTCGACCACCTCCCTGGACAACCCATTCCAGGGTTTCACCACTCTCACCGTGAAGAACTTTCTCCTCACATCCAGCCTGAGTCTCCCCACCTCCAGCTTCATTCCATTCCCCCTAGTCCTATCACTACCTGAGATCCTGAGAAGTCCTTCCCCAGCCTTCCTGTAGGCCCCCTTCAGGTACTGGAAGGCGACAATTAGGTCACCTCGAAGCCTTCTCTTCTGCAGACTGAACAGCCCCAACTCCTTCAGTCTGTCCTCATAGGAGAGGTGCTCCAGCCCTCTGATCATCCTTGTGGCCCTTCTCTGGACACGTTCCAGCACCTCCACATCCCTCTTGTAATAGGGGCTCCAGAACTGGACACAGTACTCCAGGTGGGGTCTCACCAGAGCTGAGTAGAGGGGGAGGATCACCTCCCTCGACCTGCTGGCCACACTTCTCCTGATGCAGCCCAGGATCTGATTGGCCTTCTGGGCTGCAAGTGCACATTGAGAGCTCATGTTGAGCTTCTCGTCCACCAGCACCCCCAAGTCTCTCTCCTCAGGGCTGCTTTCCAGCCAGTCACTGCCCAGCCTGTATTTGTGCCTGGGATTGCCTCAACCCAGATGCAGGACCCTGCACTTGCTCTTATTGAACTTCATGAGGTTGGCTTGTGTCCACCTCTCCAGCCTGTCAAGGTCCCTCTGGATGGCCTCCCTTCCCTCCAGCGTGTCTGCTGCACCACACAGCTTGGTGTCATCAGCAAACTTGCTGAGGGTGCACTCAATGCCACTGTCCATATCACCCACAAAGATGTTGAACAAGACAGGTCCCAGGACTGATCCCTGAGGGACTCCGCTTGTCACTGGCCTCCACTGGGACATGGACTCATTGACAGCCACTCTTTGGGTACAGCCATCAAGCCAGTTCCTTATCCATCTAGTGGTCCACCCATCAAACCCATGTGTCAGCAGTTTGGAGACCAGGATGTGGTGTGGGACAATGTTGAAGGCTTTTCTCAGGTCCAGGTAAATGACATCAGTTGCTCACCCCTCATCTATTACTTTTGTCACCTGCTCATAGAAGGCAACCAGGTTGGTCAGGCAGGATTTGCCCTTGGCAAAGCCATGCTGACTGTTCCAAATCACCTCTTCACTTTTCTTCTGAGCCAGTAGTGACTCCAGGAGGATCTGCTCCATGATCTTTCCAGGCTGGCCTGTAGTTCCTCCTTCTTACCCTTTTCAAGCTTGTCTTCTTGATGGAATTTAGAAATTTCATCATAAAAGAGACAGTAAGTCATAAAAAAAAAAAAAAATCCCTTATACTAAAAGAACAATCCTACAAAAAATCATGTATGAATTAGTAACTATTACCATTCTTAAAATCCTAGAAAAATAATTTAATAATGACATTGGAGAAAATTCCACCAACATTTCATTAAGCATTGTGTTACTATATAATTGCATTTTGAGAGTGGGCTGTTAAAATGTCTTTTAATTACAAATGAGCTTGAAATAAAATCCTCCCATTACAACTTCCTCAACACCATTTTAGGAATGAAATCTGGAGCTTTATTATAGAGCTCACGACTTTTAATATTCTTTTTTTTGACAACTGTAAAAATAATATCTCTTTATCTTTCTTCCAATGTCCAACATACTAAAGAATACTTTTATTTGGATATTTTATCTTTTTATTTATTATTTTATTTATTATCCAAATTCTGGATAATGCTTTGGCATATGAAAAAAAAACCCCTGTTTTCATATTTACTACTTCCCTGGTCCTGTTTAAAAATGTTATATATATTCAAAATATTGTTGGAATAGCATATGACTAATATATATTCACCAATTCCTCTCCTTTTTCCTTAACATACAGATTTAATACTGTGAAAGGTATGACAAGAATCTTTTAACGCAAAACTTCCAATATATTTCATGAGTGTTCCAAATAGTAATAAGTCACCAGAATCTACTCCAAATATATTTAACTTCTACTATTTTAAACTAAGTATTTTAATGCAAAACTACAGCTAGTGTAGTTGAACAGTGGCTTAATACTCTCATGGTAAAAACAGAAATATCAATAAATAACTCCCATGCAGTAATAGCCTAACACAAATTTAAAGGGCAGTAATTAAAAGAAGCAAACAAAACCTTAATCAGACTTACCATTTATTCACCTCTGTTTTTTTTTTTTTTTATTTGCAATACATAACATGATTAATTGTTTTGAAACTAATGATATTTTCAGTGTTCAATGTTATCTAAAAGCTATTATCTGTTTTAGAGTTGAAGGATCTTATTTGTTTCAAAGTTTTAAAGTTTTAGAGCAATTTCTGAAGCACCATGTTCAATGTGTTATTGAACAGTAGAGTTTTACTGGTTTGTAATAGACAGGAAAAAATTTTGTAAAGGAAATTCACAGAGTTCATTTGTTTTGAAAGAAGGACAAGGGAGGGAAGAGGGAAAAGCAGGTGCTATCATGAAACAGGCTGATTTTGTGTAGAAAATTTGGTGTGTAAACCAGGCAATTTGCACACACATCAAAGAGAACTAGGAGAGATTATACATCAGGAACTGATTTAGTAAAATGGACAATACTAATTTGAAGAATTCCAAAATAAACAAATAAATAAATGTATCTTGATGGAGTAAACTCACTCTTCAACATATTCAAATATATTTTGAAGAGCATGTTTCCATCCATCATGATATCATAATACTGTCCCAGTCAGCAGGAAATCTTGCATATGGAAATAATATAAAACATAAAAATTCTATTTGTGTTGCAACAAGCATAAGAATAGGTTAAAGACCTGCAGTGTCATGGTGAGAATGTGTACAGCATTGTCAGTGGTAAGGGCAGCAGGTCATGATGATGCGTGGTGTTTCATGAGGCTTGATAATGGCATTTGGGAAAATGGGAAGCCTTGGCCTAAACCCAAGGATTTCACTACATGATTGCTTTATCAGCGCTGTAGTGGAAACACCCCTCAGTTCCTTGCTCCCCAAAATTTAGGCAGAAAAAGGGTGAGTGAAGACTGAGCTGACTGCTGTTGTAATCTCCTTGAACTGGGACCCACAGAGCATCCTGCCTTCCTACTAATAGGCAGGCAAGTTTACAAGAGATAAAAACACCCTCTGCACAATGATTAGCTTTGAAAGGAATGAATGTTCAAGGAGTTTTCACACTGGGCAATGAGATTTTTAACTGTGTTCTAAATTAGCTCTGAGTAGTTTATGCTCATGAGCTAGAAAAGCATATCACTATGTTTTACTCTGCTATATGATATTGAAGTTTACCAGCAGGTAAACGTGATAGTTAAACTTTCCCTTGCACTATACCTGTGATGATAGTGTATAATGAACAGGATTCATTGAAGACTTTGAGCAGCCTGCCTGAATTTTCATCTTTTGTGGGTAATTTTTGAAAGAAACATGAAACAGAAAGAGCTAGATCTCAAACTCACAAATATCACATTGGGATAAAATAACAAGTTTTTATGTTTTAAGGGATTCCTGTTTCAACTGTTAGTACAGAATGTAATACAATTATCTAACCAAGGTAAACTCTTGCACTACTCAAACATATCCTAACCATGTAATCTCTGCAGCACTAACTAAAAGGACAAAAATTATTGAAAAAAAATCCAAAGTCTTTGATAAGTAATGCGAATTGAAAAGGAGTTTTAAAAAGCAGGAGTATCCTCCACTGACCCTTTTCTTACCAATTGGTCCATTCAAAGGGAGAACACAGTTACATTTTTTATGGTGTTTTCTGTAAAAAATTTCCAGTTAGCACAAGTGACTGTGCCACAGTAGAGCAGTCTTCAGACTAGTCTAACATCTTCTGCATAAGGACAAGGTGTAGCTCACATAGACATGTAGTATTGGAACTTAGGATCAGGTACAGCAATGGAGATTTTGCCATTAAGTTCAGTGGGAGGGGAAAATAAAGGAAGTTCAGGAAGAAAATTCAGGATTTTCCTGCTTCAGCTTCCACTGTTCATCAGCATTTTAAGTTAGTGGAGAACATTTACTTTCATTCAGTGATTTTCAGCTCAGCATTCCAAAATAACACTGCGTAAACTGTAATTGCAGCCTAGATTTACCTTTATTTTTCCATGCTATTAGCAACCAGTTTTAAATATTTTTGTGACAGAACATAACTTTCCTCATCTGGCAGTGATTCGCTATTCCAGACACAGAAAACTGAGATCCTGATTGGCTGACAAGAAAACATTGTGGCATAGCCTCAGAAGATAGAAAGGTAAGCGTTGCATTTTCATCAACAAGTGTCCAGTGGCTGCTGAGACGGTCTTCTAACAGTGCAACTGCCCATATTGAAGCCTTAAAAGACACAGGAAAATTTATAGGATAAAATTAGAAGATCTGAATTGCACCTGAATTACAGATCGCCTGTTGTAAAGTTTTGAATCTGAAATCTTTTTGTTTCAGTGGGGACTTTTGAGAATATCCAGTATTGTAATGGAATATGACTCATATGTCATGCCATAAAGTACAATATGTTGTAAGTTATTACCATTTCCCAACAAGATAATTTTCTTATTTACAGGAAAGGACACTTACCTAATACTTTAATAGGACATTAATTTCTTTCCTCTTACAATATCTGAAAAGTGTATTGGCTTAAAGTTCTCCAGTTTTCTGACATTTATACTTCAGATATTTCAGACAGTTCCTAGGTTTTGAGGCTGTAAAACAGGAATCATAGAGAGACCTTCTAGTTTCTCCTCTATGCAACTGTTTCTTACATAATCTCTTATTCCTGTTCTAGTAATTTCTTTCAGAAGGTGTCCTCATGGTTAGTCTATTTTATGAATCTCATTAAGTATTTTCTTAATCTTCTATGAAAAAGAGGCCTATGGAGGTATACTTCATATGCAGAAGAACATATGCATATCTTTCATCAATTCCATTACAGCTTTTCAACTCATAAACCAGTTTAAAGTAAACCTGTTATGGCTTAGATAACTCACTGGTATTGATGTTCTTGAGTTGTTTATTTGACCATACTTCAAAATGTTACAAGAGACTCCTGTATTGAATATCTCGATATATGTAACCTAGTTTTCGGGGTAAAAACAGAAGAAGTTTTACATGTAAAATTATTTACATCAATAATTATTTTGGTAAAGAATGAAGTTTAGCATTAATTATTGAAAACAACTAAGCATTTATTCTTTTAAGGTGTCCCACTGAATTTATATATTTTTCCTTATTGTTAATATCATGTCTCTTATCCAGCCTCACTGTTATCCCTTTCTCATAATATCTCAAGAAACATACACTGCACTGGTTAGGTCGCACCTCGAGTACTATGTCCAGTTCTGGGCCCCTCAGTTTAAGAAGGATGTTGACTTGCTGGAACGTGTCCAGAGAAGGGCAACAAAGTTGGTGAGGGGCTTGGAACACAAGCCCCATGAGGAGAGGCTGAGGGAGCTGGGGCTGCTTAGCCTGGAGGAGACTCAGGGGTGACCTTATTGTTCTGTACAATTACCTTAAGGGAGGTTGTAGACAGGCAGAGGTTGGTCTCTTCTCCCAGGCAACCAGCACCAGAACAAGAAGACACACTATCAGGCTGCACGAGGGGAAGTTTAGGCTGGATGTTAGGAGGAGGTTCTACACAGAGAGAGTGATTGCCCATTGGAATGGTCTGCTTGAGGAGGTGGTGGAATCACCATCACTGGAGGTGTTCAGGAGGAGACTTGGTAGGGTGCTTAGTTGCATTGTTTAGTTGATTAGGCGGTGTTGGATAGTAGGTTCGACATGATGATCTTGAAGGTCTCTTCCAACCTGGTCTATTCTATTCTATTCTATTCTATTCTATTCTATTCTATTCTATTCTATTCTATTCTATTCTATTCTATTCTGCCAAGAGCTAATTCAAGCTATGATGACAGCAAGTAGCTCCAGCATGTCCTCCTTGAATTGTTCAAGATCACTTAGCAAATATTTCCACACAAATCACTCTCGCTTCTTTGCCTTACCAGGCTAACATAGAAACACTGCAAAGGGTCATACCAGATGGAACTATCAATGAATACAAGTTCATGTGTAATAAGCAAGACTAAAGTGTGCAAAAATGAATACAACCATGTCTTGAGCCACCAGGCAGTCAGTTTGTCAACATAAAATCCTGGGGCAACTGGGAGGGCTAGTATTGCAGCCTAGCATAGAGATACTCTTTGCTTATGCCATCTGAGACAGTGGGAAATGCTCTATCCTGAGTTCAATTTGGTCCTTCCTGAAAACAATGAACAGGAGGGAAGGACTGTTTGACCAGCCTTGCTTTTGCATCCCTTCTCTGCTTACCTGCAGCCAGCCAGTGGCAGACTGATACTGTGTGCCATGATGTAACATGGGGGCCCTATGAGATCCAGAGCAACAAGTCCACTTGCAAACATTCCCATCAAATGCCTCAGAGTATCATTTCAGGATGGAGAGGAGACCATGAGAAGGGAAGAAAGGAACTTTTAGATTATTTCAAAGAAAGAAGCAGGGCTGGCATTAGCAAATGAAGTGCCTTGAGCAACATTAACACAGAGTGTGGACTGGAGATAGAAAAAAATACCAGGCAGGGCTGGCTGTTAGGATAAAGCCTCTGAAAGCCACACCAGTTCATTGTGATAATGTCCTGGATATTATGGCATCGTTGTAAGAGATGGAATTCTTTCACACACTGAGCAATGCCAAGGCCCGGGGCCCTGCACGAGACTACAGGTGGTGTTTGTTTATGGATTTACCCATAATGCAGACCTTCTTGTGGAAGTGGTTTTACATGATTCATATGCAAATGTATCACACACCATGTTTGTGGGACTTCTGCAAGGACAGATTAGACAACCTACCTTCTACAGTCATAATACTGTAATAGACTAAATCTTGTCTCTCTTGATGTAACTCAACAGAGACAAAATCACCTTTGCTGCTTGCCCAGACAATAGCTGATGTGTATTGGGCAGATGCCACTGGATGATGACTCTCCGGAATGTGCATAGACAAGATCATCTCTACCCATCAGCTACCCTGGAAAGGGAAGATGGTGAAAAGGACAATGGTTTCACCACCTGGACACATACCAAAAAACTATATAAAAGACCTGAGCAACTACAGTCTCAGAAGAAGGAAAAGACCTGGGCAATGCTGCTCTGAAGAAAAACAAAGAAAATACCAGAAGAGAAAAGGACAGAGACATCACCACGTATCCTGGAAGAAGCAGACCAGGAGGAACCCTCTCTCCATGTCCTAAGTTCTTCCTGCTGCAACTCATGGAGCAGAAGAGGCTACTCAGAGAAGGACTTGGACTCAGACTTTGTGGTCTCTCCTTTCCCTCCTCCAGCAGAGGACAGCACAGCTAACAAGGCAGCACCCTTCCTCCACAGACCCAAACCGTCTTGGTGGATGGGGAGTGGTAATATAATTCCTTTCCTCTTCTCTCTCACTCTCTCTATTTTCTCTCTCTCTCTCCTTCTGATATGTCCACTTTATTCTGTTAATAAATAGCCTTGCTGTTGATATTTTGGCCTCATTTGTGCCTCTAATTTCATAACACAGGAATATTCAAAAGAACTGAGTCTCTTACCCTCTTTGGACCTAGACAAATACCCTGTGCATGTCCCTGCCTAAGGAAAAAAAATGTCCCCTGTATAATTCAGTGGAACAGAAACCATAAGAAAGATGTCATGCAGCACTAGTCCAGAGGCAGCCTATGTGGGCTCAGCAGAGGAATTTGTAAAGGACACATGCTGTGCTCCTGAAGTAGAGGAGTTTGAATCGTAGGTCAAACATGCTGGCAAGGCCACAGTAAGCTGAATTCAGACACTGGTAAGCCAAAAGCAGAGGTGTTTGATGTAGCCAACTACCCTGTTGGGAAGCAAGAAAGATGTACCTGATAAGGCAATGGCAATGACCAGTCTGTTACTAGAGTCAGGACAAAGGGGTGAAAACATTTTAAAGTGGTGATGAAATTAGGGAAAAACATGTAAAGATGGGGAGGACTCCAAAAAAGTATGTTTGGGTTATCCAAAGGATAAACTGAGAATGAGTGCAGCTATTAGATGCAAATAATATATGTGTTGTATTAGGGACAGGACCCCAGTGTTTCTGTGTTGTAAGAGATCAGCTGAAGGGCCAGTGAATGTGTCTCCTGATATGGCATTATACATAAAGCTATCATAAATTTGCTACCTTACTACTCAAGACAAGCAAAGTATTGCACTATGTAGGAAAGAGACAATGTTGCTTATAGCCTTTGGACTCACTGTTAAAATACTGTAAGTTGGTATTACTTATTTAGAATTATTTATGCCCACCAAAAAGGGCATAAATGTTATTTTTCTGGCTGTTTAGGATAGGGTGTGGTATCTGCTGATCAGATGAAGCCCTTTCAACCTCACAGACACAGAAGCTATTTCTCATCTTGAACATTAGGTGCAGCAATTTGGCCATCACCTTTCCATAAAATGTGTTCAGTAATACATTGAACTGGTGTTTTGAATGAGTAGTATATCCATTGGAGAAAACTTCACTTGAAAGGACCCTATCTGCCTTTGGATATGCAAGAATAACAGACAAACCCCACTACTGTGAACACACATCAAGAGTTCAGACAGAATGAAATTTAAGATGCGAGGACACAGTTTCTACATTTCCCACTTATTTTAAAGAATACCATGCTCCAAAGATGCAGAGCTGTTCTTTAGTAAAGCTGCTCTGCTAAAATGATAAACAAAATCTGTTTCTTTGAAGCCAGCAGGAGTCCTTGAAGATCATTTTGAATGCAGTGTGAGTCGTGCAAGGAATGATCTAAGACCTTGATCACACACACAGGGAGGGACTGAGTTACTCTTATATATAAATACAAGTGAGCTGTGTAGGACTTAAGGATTTTCATACGGCCCAGTTGTTGAAGGTAAAGTGGACAAGCTTCAGCAATAACAACAGGTCTGGGAAAGGGTGAGTCCGTGGAGAAAGGTCTGATTCCTTAATTAAAGAAGAAATAAATTAGGATTCCTTAGCTGAGGAAATGACAGTTCTTCTGATGGGATTTGGAAATAGCCAGGAGTAATTATCATGTGGTTGGCTTCAACAAGGAACTGTAGAGGAAAAGGCAAAGTTTCTATTTTCAGTATTCATTTAATATAACCCTTTATTCTGTTTGCAGCCCACATGATGACGCAACATCCCTCCATTTATATTCCCAGATATTGAATCATAAAAACATTAATTCACCTCTTAATTATTCATTAAGGAGTTTCTTTGTTGGGCTCACAGGAGTACTATATTAGGCATTTCTTTTGTAAAAGGCAGATTTAGAAAGTAAGAGGAATGAAGAGCTAGATACTTGTAAAACTACAGAGGATTTAAAGTGAAAACCATATGAAAACAGGCAAACCTTCAATTGAAAAAAAAAAAAAAAAGGTTTCAAAAAACACACACTTGTAGCCTGAAATTTAATGTTCTTTGCATGTCTCTTTTCAAATATATATCTAGTCTTTTCAGATAAAAGTGGAATAGTAGAAAGAAAATTATAACTTCAGAACATTGTAAAAATATGTAAGGCTGCAATGAAATTCTGATAGGTATATAAACCAATGATTTCTGTTTTCATGTTTCAGAAAGATTTTATAAAAAACAAAGAGCTATATTGGCTTTGGAGTTTTTTGGCTCACATTTCACAATGTGATCAAGAGACTCTGTGAAGTTTTTTTGAGTATAAATTTTGTTATAGACTGACTAAAATAGAACTTATTGCCTTAGTCACAATAAAGAAAAATGACACTAAGAACCATGCACCAGACAGTAAGAACTGTGCACCCTACATCTTTTATAGTACAGTGTTAATGCTAGCTTAGATTTGTCTAGAAGAATATTTTATAGCTCTGTGTTTAGTGGCATCCTCACTTTTTTCAGTTTTATTATATTCATTGAAGTCTCCAGTACAAGAAATACATGGGTGTGTTAGAGTGAGTCCAGAGGAAGGCCATGAAAATGATCAGAGGTTTGGAATGTCTCTTCTATGAAGATAGGGTGAGAAATTTGGGGTTGTTCAGCTTGGAAAATAGAAGGTTTCAGGAAAAGCTCATTGGTCTTCTGGTACTAACAGTGGGTTTATATGAAAGACAGAGAGAAGATTGTAGATTTATATTAGATGTAAGGAAGCAATTCTTCATGATAGTAGTGGTGAGACACTGGTCTAGATTGCCCACTGAAGTTGTGCATGCCTCATATGAGGAAGTATTCAAGGTCAGATTGGATGGGGCTTTGAGCTACTTCATCTAGTGGAAGTGATCCCTCCAAGGGGGTTAGAAATAGATATCTGTCCCTTCCAATCCAAACCACTCTGACTCTATCATTATAAGACATGCTCATAAAAAAAAAGAAAAAAGAAAAAAAAATTTGCTTTCTTTCTAACTCTAAGAGCCCAAGTGGCATCACACAGTGCTGAATCTGCAGCAAAAAGAGGTTTCAAGGAAACTTGAAGGCTCAGGGACTGTTCAAAGCAGAAAGTCAAGACAATATACTTCCCTCAATCCTCTATTTCCTTAAGTATGTAAACGATAATTTTATCTGAGCTGCGTCTGATACTTAGTAAAATTTTTGATAAATCTGGGTGTGATTAAGGATGTACTTATTTCTTAAAACATGTTGCAAAGACTTGAACTCCCTTTCAAAGATCAAGGGATCTCCAGTTACAAAACAAAAAAGAATCTCACTTGGATTGTCAATAGCCTTTTGACTTGTCTGCAAGGATACATGCACTGTAACATTTTGCAGGTTTACCTTCTGGGTATGTTTACATGCAATTTTATTGTGCCATTATGGACAGCTATGTGATGTGCTCTAAACCTTTTATTGATCATTAGATTACCCTTCTTACATATAGTATGAGAATAGATCAAGATGACAAGGTCAAGCATCTCTTAAGTGACATCATACAGCAGCTATTTTTATGCATGATTTTTTTCTTGGAGGCTTGAGGATAGAGTATCTTGCCAATGCATTGTGAAAAAGAATCACCTCCATTAGGCAGAAAATTACAAATTAGTCTGAACGCTGTACTTTGTATTTATTCTTCAAGCAGACATAGGTGACCAACTCGTGGTTTTATGTCGAGTGAAACACAAATAAAATTGCATGGCACAGTATGTATTCTATTTCAGATAGGAAATCAGTTGTCTTCAGAAAACCAGAAGCTATTCATTATACATATACATGTATAATAAGCCTATGGGTATGTACAGCATTGACACATCTACCCATACAGACTATATCTACCTATACAAAGATAGATAGATAGACCTACTACATTTAGTTCTTTTCAGGTTACAATAATGATGCAAAAGAATGTGGGGGGAAGGCCTTCTACTGACACTAGTTGAAAAAAAGAGAAGTGAATAAAGTGGAAATGCTGTGCTTACCAGCTCCCACTGTTCAGGCCACAGAGGGTCACTGAACTGCAGTTCATTTCCTATTCCACTCTCTGACTCCAACACTTTGAAGACTGCTGTAGGGATGTAATCATTCTTCTTGTGCTCGAGTGAAAAATGCACAGAAAGATCAGTCATTTGCCTGCTGTGTTATTCATCCTCTCCCTTTTTTTTTCTTTTTTTTTCTTTTTTTTCTGATTTAATGTAATTGTAAAGATCATTGTTTCTTTGCAACAGTTTGAAATTTAGATTTATTAGTTAAAAATATTTTTTTGGCAGCAGCCAATTGCTCTCTGAATTCAATATGTTGTGCACTTTGCAAAGTTAAGCTCCTCCAGCCGTGTCTCCACTATGTGCTTTTTCCTTCGGATGTTCAATACTCAAAAACTACCATTTTCTAAAAGCTTTAATTTATTCTGATGCATGTATATTATCCATAACATATAAAAAGTATCATGAAGGAGAAAATTTTAAATCCACACTTCATCTTCTTGATAGAACTATGGAACAGCATATCTTCATGCCTTACTAAGACTAAGGCTTGCCGCATAAGGCTGTGTAAGCCTTATGGCACATGACATGATGAGACCCATTCTTGGTTCATGGGACCACGATGTTACTCAGCTCTGAGCACAGTCTCACTATGAGAATGCCCTTTGTTGCTGTTGCAGTCCTCATGGTCACCACATTTGGCTGTTTTGGACATTGAGCTACTAGACTGTCTAAAATGGATTTCAAACCCAATACAGCACACAAAACAGCAGAATCTGGGACACAAGGAAGGTGGTGTAGAATTGATAATCTAATCTGATCTTCTACAATAAAGTGACCCACCTAGTGGATGAGGGAAAGATCGTGGATATTACCTACCTGGACTTTAGTAACGTGCAAGGCTTGGATAAGTGAACTCCACACTGGATTAAAAAAAGGCTTGATGGCTGGGCCCAGAGTGGTGATTGAGTGGAGCTAAATCTGGCTGGTGCTCAGTCACTATTGGTGTCCCCCATGGTTCAGTACTGGGGCCTCCAATTTTTAATATTTTTATGGATGATCTGCATGAGGGGATTGAGTGCATTCTCAGTAAATTTGCAGATGATGCCAAGCTGGGTGTTGATCTTCCAGAGGGTAGGGAGGCTTTGCAGTGGGGTCTGGACAGGTTAGACCAATGGGCCAATGATAACTGCATGAAGTCCAGGAAGGTTGAGTGCCAGGTCCTCCACCTGGGTCACAACAACCCTGTAGTAAGCTACAGACTGGGGAATGTGCTGTTGGAAAGCTGCAATTTGGAGACAGAAGTGGGACTATCAGTTGACAGTCGACTGAATATGTCAGCAGTGTGCTCATGTGGCCAAGAAAGCCAATGGCATCCTGGCTTGTATTATAAACAGAGTGGGTAGCAGGAACAGGGAGGTGATCATTCCCCTGTACTCAGCACTGATGAGGCCACAGTTTGAATACTGTGTTCACTTCTGGGCCCCTCACTACAGGAGGGACATTGAGATTCTGGAGCATGTCCAGAGAAGGGCAATGAGGCTTGTGAAGGGCCTGGAACACTGACATACAAGAAGTGCCTGAGGTAGCTGGGGTTGTTCAGTCTAGAGAAGAGGAGGATAAGGGGAAACCTCATCACTGTTTATGACTACCTGAAGGGAGGTTGGAGCAAGGAGGGGGCCATCCTCTTCTACTTGGTGTCAAGCAACAGGACTAAAGGAAATGGTTTCAAGCTGTGTCAAGGAAGGTTTAGGCTGGATATTGGGAAGTATTTCTTCACTGAGAAGGTTATCAAACATTGGAGTGGTCTGCCCAGGGCAGTGGTGGAGTAACTGTTACTGGAGGTGTTCAAATGGAGCGTGGACCTGGTGCTTAGTGTTGACCCTTCAGTGCTGGGTTGAAAGTTGGACTAAATGACCTTTGAGGTCTCTTCCATCCAGATGTTTTTCTGTGATTCTATAAGAGCATGAGGCCTGGCTCTGCCTCTCATTCTCTGATTCTGCCTGGGTAATGAATTACTTCTTGGGCTCTATTGTCACACCTAAGTCCTTGGTAGGACAGACCCTGTGTCACACGAATTTTGGAAGTTCTGTAATTTCTCTGGTAGCTCAGACATCTAGCTGGCTGATCTGTGAAAGTCCAGAAACACAACAGAAAAATGGTGATAGCTTCACTGCTGGAAGGATTAGCAGAAGAGAGTCCATTTCTGCTTATTGTGTATGCTTGTCCTTATGTTACTTTAATTCACTTAGGTGCATTAGGAAATCATCCCCCAAACCCATGGAACACCTGAAATGTTCATTCCCGTAACACAGCAACAGGCTTTTAAAACATTTTTAGTAGACTATTGTTCTTACAATTCTTACCACCCCTTGTCAAAATAAATCAAACCATGATAATCTCCACAAGCACTTTAAAAGGATTAAAATTATGGGGAATCATTTTATATACTAAATTACTTTGTATATTTCTATTCTCTTGAATGAGAGAGGAACATGAATTGGAAATCAAAAGAGGGAATTGCTCTTTTGATATCAGCATTTTCTTTTCTATGGATGTAATTAAATAGATCTTAGAAGAGTGAGACACAGAAAGGAGAGGAAAGAGGTAAAAAAGGAGAAACGGACAAAGGGAGGTGGGGACAAAACATTTTCTGATGCCAGAATTAAAGTATTTACACAGCCTATTAATCTACGAAAGACATAGTCCACCAGCATCTCTTCTCGGGTTTGCCCTAATCTGCAGAAGCCCACCACTAAATTGGGGGGCAGGAGTGGAGACGAGAGCTGGGTGACTTCCATACCACTGTGTCTACCGTTCCAGATAAAAATGGCAGCCCGGATGTTGAGGAGGCAGGAAACCAGAGAAGTGCATGACTGGAGCATTCTCACTGTAGCCTGTTTATTCCCAAGGCAGCTGGCACACAGGAGAGAGCCCATGCTGCTGCTCTGAGCTGTTACAGGTCTCAGGTATCATAACTTTTACCTATAAGGACCTAAGCAGTTAAACTGTGCTCTGCAAATATCCTGTGCATGATCAAATCTAGGCTGCTGGAATAACTCTGTGTGTTTTCAAGCAGTATAATTTTCTAATATCAACAGGAAGGACCATAAATAGATGCAAAATGAAACTATAATATTTTGCATACATTAAATCTTCATTGCAGACAGTATTTTCCTCATTCTATTCCTATACTATTAATTTCTTGTAAGCCTGTAGATCACTTAGCTTGGGCTATCTCCTACAATTCTTTGTGAATGGAAATAACATGGCACTGAGAGAGTAACAGTGAGTTCTCACTATCTGAGAGGGTATTTGAGAGTTGTTAGTATGGAAATCTAAGTGCCTGGAAAGTAAGGTGCAAGAACTATGCAGTATTAGCCAGTTCACATTTGCTGTCTTTTCTTCCACTACTCCATTTCAGGAAAGGTTCCTGTAGGAATGTCTAGTTCATTCGACATCTGAGAGTGGGCCAGAGCAAATGCCTCTTTATAACCTCTGAGAGCAAAGCATATGTATAAGTGAGACAGAAGCAGCAAGAGGGAAAGAAGAAACCACCCAGACTTCAGTGAGTCATTCAAGGTCAGGCTTGATGGGGTTCTGAGCAACCTGATCTAGTTAAAGATGTCCCTGTTTACTGCAGGGAGGTTGGTCTCTTCCAATATGATTCTATGCCTATGGAGATGCATCTCATGATCTCTATGTCATATCCAGTCCTGAAAATTTCTGCTCTAGCACAGAAGTAAATTGTTGCTCAACCTCATATTTATTTTACCAAGACTTCCTTCTTCTTTAATCTTGATATAAAAATTGGGATATACCAAGCCCTCTAACACTTTCCAGTTTCAAACAATCAGGGGACAAAACTTCTCCCTTCCTCTTTAGATCTTCTTTTTGCCACACCATTAATTTTATGCAGGTTGTGTGTAGAAGAGTAAAATGTCTCAGGTGCCCCATTGGTGAAGGCTGAGTTAAAACTACACGGTATAAACCATGTGATGTGGTTTGCCTTTGGGTTGGTGTTTTTGTTTTTGTTTTTTAATAATATGTTGGTGGAAAGTGTGTGTAGTCTGATATAATACAGTTTTAAACCTACCAGTGAAGGAACCTCCAGTTCATTCAATCCAGGAACTTCAGTACATATATTTTCAGATGACAAAAAGGGTTTTGAAATATATATTAAATGTATCTATGAAAAATAGAGTGTAGTAGCTCTACTTAGTTAACTTTCTCTAACCATAAAGAAAAGTATTCAAAGATAACTAAGCTAGAATGAAAAATCAGGTATAAAGCTGGAAAGTTGAACTGAAAAACAATTTAAAAAAAATTAAAGATGAAGATCCAGGGGAAATCTGAATGTTGTCCAACGCACCTGAAGATAAGGAGAGTTTATAACTGGTGAAATCCCCTCTGTATTTTGCACAGGAGATATCAAGTAAGGAGAGCTAATCTGACAGGAAGAGAATCATACAGTGCAATTTCTAGGGACTCAAAAGAAGGTTCATTTATAATGTTTGGATAGAAGGCAGCTCCCAGTGAGGGAAAATAGTACTGAAAATTAAACTCTTCTAGTGAAATGCTCTGTAAAATAGACTGGGATTAGTATTGGACTATGACAAGGATGTACTCTAATTTGAATAATCATTGATACTTGCTCTAAACTGGAGTGGGAAAAGACCCTCCAGATAAAGAGGCACACACACAAACACACTCTCAAAAAATACCTGAGGATACCAGGAAACCAGATTTCCCCCTTCATGCATCATTTTTTACCAGCTTGTCTGGCTGTGAGATAGGAGCAAGGGAGAAGGAAGATTACATGGTTATTCACTGGCACTCATCTGTTTGGAAATCTCTCTGATCTATTTCTATGCTAAACTTTTTTCAAGCATCTTTTCCTAGCATTTCTAGGAGATATTAGCAGCATTTTACACTTTGTCTTACAAAGGTTTTTTTAAGCACTGAATGTAAGAATTTTCCTCAGAGTAAGCTAAATTGTGTGAAGTTTTGCTTTTACCATAATAATTGAATAAACTTTTAATTGTTTTCATACTCTTTTATGCTGGCTGACCAGACTTTTATTGTGTTTAACAAAATGGATAACTGCAGAAACAGAACATTTTAAGTGGATGGAAAAAGATATTCAAGATGTGAATTTTAGTCCTGTGGGGGTGACTAGTACAACGGAACTGGATTAAACTTGCAGCACAACAGCAAAAAGAAGCAGAAACTAAAAACAGAAAAGCAGCGAATACATATCCACATATGTAACACCACATATCATGGTTTGAAGAACTTCAGCTATTGTGTGTCATTAGGTATTTCATAAACTGTGAGAGAGCTAAAACCCCTTTAATACTTATGGCTGCATGAAGAAGTAATTTCTCAAAACTATGTGCTCTTTTTCTAATAAATCTTGCCAATAAAACCTTTAAGAACTAGAAAGAAAGAGGAGAAATGAAGGGAGGTGAGACCTAAAACATGATAACAGAATGGAGCAGTGCTAAAATTGCTAAGAACTGTCAGGATGCACATAAAGCCCAGTAGAATCTCATAGGGTTTCACCATCCCTATTGCACCATCATGTACATAAAGGACAAACCTGAGTATGCCCAGATGTACTGAAGGACAGAGACAACCTGACTCCATAGAGAAATCCATTACAGTGGAAACCTCCAACTTCAGACAGATTTTGCAGCACACTTTATTTTCATAAATCTTGACAATCCCAGCATAATAAAATACTATTTTCATTTTTGGAAAGGGTTGTTTCAGGAGTCTTATTTACAGTTTTCCCCTCTTACCTCTTTCTGCTCAGAAACACTGTGTGGATGGGAAGATAATTAGTAACTCAATGGGACAAAGATAGAAACAACTTATATGGACATTGAAATCTTTATGGAGAAAGTAGGAAGAAGCAAGTAAGATAAGATCAGCATATCTGTTAATCAAGAGCCATATCTTGCAGGAAGTGCACCTCCTTATACACAAAAAGAAAGAAAAAAAATAACATTTTAAATTGCTTAAATACACAAATGAATCGTTTCATACTATGATTCAGACGTATCAAATAGAACTTATACTCAACATGTTCAATTAAAATACTCACATACATATGTGTGCACACTTTTACATCCATGCACGTGCATGCATGCACACACACACATGCACAGAGAGGAAAAATAAGCAAGGAAATTCTTCCGAAGCCAGTTTCAAGAATACAACTGTTCTCCTGTGCTAGAAGTTGTTGCTGGCCAAATAAAATAACAGTGTTCCAATAGGAAATGGTTAGCCAAACAGAAAGTGCAATGAATCTTCAGCCGATGAATATAAGGATTTCTCCATGAAATCTCCTGTGTCAAAAATTATTATAGAGGCTTTCTGTAGTTTAAGACATTCCCAAGACTGGTTACTCAGTGTTATGTAAATGACAAATGGTTAGAAAAAATTAACTTGGAACAGATGAATAAGCTATTTGGTTCATAGGAAAAGGGATCAATATCATTTTGTCTAGAAGCCCAAAGTACCTTCATGTGTTCAAAATAAGACTATAGTAACCTTCCTATGACTATCATTATATCAATTTACATTAAAATATGTTGTAGCAAACGTAAAGGGTTAAAAGGTGTTCCCTTGCAAAATGGAGGGACTAAATTTCACCCATTTTTCACAATTTACAATGCATTAGTTAGTACACTAATAACACAATGATTGCTTTGTATTACCATGATTTTCATTCTTCTGGTATGAATGATTGGAAAAACAAGAATGATGCACAGTAATACTGATTCAGCAACTTGACAGTGCTTAGTGGAAGATATCTTTAGGGTGTTTTGTGTTATACTTTAAAGAGGCTACAAAAGGCTGATTTTACAGGCCTTACACAGATGTGTGTAGGGAAGATTGAAAGAAGGTTTTTCTGTTCACCACCCACACCCCATGCAAGAATCAAATGAAAGATGTTCCAAAAGAGCTGATGAGAAATAAAAGGAGCATAGATCACCAGGGAGTGGTGTGTGAAATGCAGCCCCATTGCGTGCTGAGAATTAAAGGATAGGAGAGATATTTTTGGTGTAATCAACTGCAGTGTCTCACAACTGGGGGGAAACAGAGTGGTGAATGTAGTTAAAAACTCGTAGAGGAAGGGAAAAGCTCCATGCAGAATGACTCCTGCCTGGGCACACAGATCTCAAATACACCATCTGACCTGTGTTTCTCAGTTTGTATTGAAAGGTATGCTACTGAAGTCACCAGAAAGTCAAATAAAGAAAGAAAGAGAGAAAAATGTAATAGAATTTCAAATTTTGAGCTTAGAATAGGCAATTCTCTAAGGTTCTTTCTCATTTCCCTATGTTGTGTTTTCTGTTTGTTGATTTATGAATATCTTGCACCACTGGAACATCCACATGTTTTGTGGATTTTTTTTTTTTGGTTGGTTGGTTGGTTTGGTTTTGTTTTTGTTTTACAGATGTTCTACATGTCTTCAAATGGGATTTTTTCACAATAGCTTGTATGCTACTTTTAACCACTCAATGGTTTCTATGTCTTTAACCTTTTTATAGCCACTTTATTAGCCTTCAGTTAACTTATTTGTATAATATGCTTTTAATACAAGAGCACATGGTTTTCCAAATGTGTGTGCACTAGCTTCTTACATAGTTCTAGAATATTTATTCTGACTTAGATTCAATATCTCCATTTATGCATACCCCAGTTTTATTTGCTTTTCCTTTTTCTTTTCTCTCTCTCTATTTTTTCTTGTATTTTTCTTTTTTTTTTCCCCCAATTCTCCATTGCTGTTAGACATCAGGCCAATTATTTTTTATCTTTATTCACCACCCCACGCCTCCCTCCCAATTCCCCTACTCCCATCCTGCACTACTGAATGTATGGTCATAGACAGACTGTGGGTTTTTTTGGGTTCAGCATAATTCAAACACTGTTTTGTTCTTCTGACTGCAAGCTAGCTATGGTATGGATCAGATTATCACTAGAGCCAAGTGAACCAATTTGGATTAAATTAAGAGAACCATTCCTTGCCTCACACAGATCTTTGTTTGATGTTTGAAAATGTCAGCTTAATTTTTATTCACCTGCTGCTTACTTCCTGGTTTTTGTCAGGACTGGAATGCTACATTATTAGGAAAATTATTCTTCTTTGATATTTTCAGATGAAATGGAAAGAGGAAATTAGAGATGAAGGATGGTCTTGTGGTTAAAGGAACTGAATAAGGGCTCTTGAGATAAAGGTTTAATACTGGGTTATGCCACAGGCTACCTTTATGATTTCAGTCAACCTTTATGATTTCAGTCAACTGACAGAAACAGAGAAATTGCCCAACTGGATCAGATCAGTGGTCCATCTGATAATTTACCACCTCTCCATAACTCCTTGTGTTAGCTTCACAGAAAGATGCAGAAGACTCTGGAAAATGCAGGGATAACATCCCTAAAAGGAAAGTTCATCCTTGTGCTCTGCAACATTCTATCCCCTTCCACAACTCTTTGCTGTTTCTAAATGCCAACATTTTGCTTGTTTTCTTGACTGCTACTGAGCACTGCACAGAGATCTTCATTGAGCTGTCACTTTTTTTTTTTTTAATTTTTTCTTTTTTTTTTTTTTCTGAGCTGTTACAGCTGTTTTCTCTTGTTCTGCCCCTGTGATCAATGGGGGCTTTCTTGACACTGTCATATTGTCTGGTCAGTGCCCAGAACTAGATGCCTTATAATTTACCAGAATTCAGCAACTGCATGATTCAGAGCATGTGGTTATAATTGTGGCACAGTCCTTTTTATTTTTTCTTTTCTATGCTAGTTACAGTGCTTGGGCATGAATGATGTTTTCAAATGCTGCCTGGGATTTGAAAAGAACACTTCAACACCATTCTTTTCTTCAAACAATAGGTACTTCTGTGATCAAGGTATTGTTACCCAGCCTATTAGACCATGGTCACTATTATCCAGGTTGTTATAAATGAAAGGTTATTATAGCTTCTTAACAAGTGCTGGAAAAGTGTCTGTCTGGTACAAAACAGCTGCAGGAGTTCTTATACTCAGATGGAAAGAGTTTTCCTATTTCTTGTGTTCCCAAAACCTGTTGATAAACAAAGGAAGATCCACATGGGAAACAAGGAGCCCATACCTCATTGCATGGGGATAAAATATCACACATCATAAGAAGAGCAACCTCTGCACATTTTACAGTGTCCTGAAGATCATTCTACATCATTCTACATTGCCTAAGCTTTACTGCCCTGTGATGACCTGATCTGTGTTGGAGGACTTCTACCATGGATGTAACTAGAAATATACAACATTTTTATCACTCTCAGGATTTTCTATGTGGGAGCCACTTTTACTGACTATTAGGAGCACCTTTTGATGTTACTGCTCATGTCAAATAGCTTCCTGTGCAAATATCAGTGAACTAAGGAATCATGCTCTTTGCTGTCCCAGAAAATATCAGATATCACCCTATTAGCTTTATGTCATGCCCTCTTCTACCTCTTTTAACCTATCTTTAAATTGGAAATTATGGCTTGTAAACTTGATCATGGTCTATCATTGGTATTGCCTGGATTCATAAAGGGTATAGGGTTGGAGGAAACAACTATGAGAACCACTATTCTTCTGTCCAAGTCCAAGGGTAGGAAACAAGCTTGATGCTAGGAAAAGATGAGGCAGAGCTATATCAAGTATATTAGCTGGTTACCGCTTCATATCTGTTACCTTAGACTGCACTGAAACTGATTATAAGTGATAAAAAGCATACTCATATCTAGCTTGCACAGACTCCCTTTCTGTGTAATGTGTGGAGAGGGGTTTGGCTTAAAACCAACATCAAGATGAAATTTGGATAAGAAGTGCAAACTGATCTAAAAAATCAAAACTGCTTTCAATCCAGTAAAAGAAATGTATCTAAAGACAACTTATACCAAGATGGAGAAGACAAAAGGTTCATTTGCCTGCTTTGGGTGCCAGTGGCAGAGTATCAGAGAGTCATAACTACCTTCTTCCTGCCTGTACATGGCTGTAAGGGGAGAACTGTAACCCTGTGTTATGCACTGCTCTGGGTAGTACCCAGAAGTAGATACTTTCCAGTTTCCCAGAATTCTGCAATTCTATGATTCACAGCATACTGTTGTAATTGTGGCTGTCGAGTCTCCGTCTTTTTCCTTTCTACACAGTACTGGAGGTCAGCTGATCTGCCCAAGTAGTGTATGAAATCTGAATGAAACATTTCCATACGATATTAAGAAGAAGAGACATTCTGTCTTACAAAAGTGCATTGTGCACAGACAAAATCTAAACAGAAACAGTTGCCATCAGTAATATTTTGATGTCACAGCCATGTTGTGATTGTAAAGAAGAATCAAAATTAAATTTCCTGTAGTTGTATCAGTAAAGGCAACCATGCAGGTCATATGCCAGAGCTTCAGCTGCCACAGAACAGGTATTCAACACACACCAAACGACAGAGCAGCCCCATAGGAGGACTTGTAGTGCTGTCAAGGGTTTCTGTCAAGTTTTCTAGCAAACACTAAAAAGTATGGTAAGTGGACTGATAACTAGGGATCTTGGGACAGTTCTAGAACATGAAGAATATATAATCTGAGAGCAAAGTTCCATACACATTCTTTCTATTCCTTTTAAAAAACCAAAAATAATCTAGTTTGAAGACAGATAACTGATAAGTACCATTCCAATACCAGTAAACACCAGCTGTAGCTCAGCTAAAAGTGACAGTTCACAAAAGAGAAACTAAGAGATGCATTTCTTGTCAGAGCCCTTTAAATTATTTTGAAGTATTTTTAAAAAATCCATTTAAATAATCAAAATGATAACTAAACACAAAGAATAGTGGGAAAGTAATTAATACAATGCAAGGAAGAATCTGTTATTCTTTAAGATTGAACTCAATAATTCAAAGATATTTAATCCTTTCTCAGCTCCAAAGCCACTCTCTATGCATAAAAGTCCTTTAAAAAGGGGTGCAAAGCAACAATTTGGATGCAGTTCAGTTTTCAAAGAAAGAGCTCTTGAGACCAGGGAAGCCCTCAGGAGCCACAAAGATGTTTTTTTCTTTTACTGTCTTCTTCTGTGAATGAATGAAAAAATGAACATTTCATTCTCTTCTCTCACAGAAGCTTATGTATTATGCCCTAACCTTTCCAGCTACCACCTTGTGTGTAGCCTGCAACTGCTGTCTCTTACCCCTCATTGCCTGTCTGAAATCATAAAGGGTGACCTTGTTTTTCTAGTGTCTAGGAATATGTCTTACAGTCTCGTTGTGCTCTACCTACGTCTTTTTCTCATATGTTTTTTCTGACATTAGAAAACCCTTCTATCAAAAAGTCAACCAGATGGGTAGCTAACTATATGCTAAGGGAGAATGTGAAGGTTCTGAAATTTCACATGTCTGAATGAGTTAAAAGAACTATCAGATCCTTCTGCCTTGCATCAGAATACAGAAGCAGATGCTGAAATGTTAGTAATTGAACAGCTTTTTAAAGACAGGGGGAAAAAAATCAGTGGTATGAGTTAATTAGATAATGAAGGGGATAGATTTAGTAATTAATTCAGGTTACATAAAGCTTTTGAGAATACTATGCAGAAAACTCATTGAGAAAGGTCCATCAGGGGCTTGAATGTTCTCCTACTCCACATTTCTGCCTTCTTAATGTGAAATTGTTTCTGAAAAATGCTCCCAAAAATTTTGATAGAACTCAATATGTAGACATCAGTGAGTACAGAAATTTTCTTCCTGCTTCTGAACAAATGTTTAAGCCATTTGCTTTGGCAAGAAGGGTGAAAGATCTTGTATTAGATATGTGTAGATTAAACTTTTTGATAGGAACTCTTCTTGGGGAATACACCTGGGGATCAGTGACAGAAAAGAGGATACACTTGTGCTTCAGATTAAAGGGTTGTGTAGACCCTGCACGTAGACAAGCTGGGGAATATGGGGTAGATTTTGATCTCACATAATACAAATTATTTTCAGTTAATCTGCTGTCCTTATAGTATCTGTTTTATTTTTCACAGGATGATCTGGACTCTTTGCAACCAGGAGTCACACCTTTCATTGTTTAGCCTTGGATATCCACCAAGATAGTACAGTCTGAATGATTGTCAACAGCCACACTCATGCAAGCAAATTTCCCAGGAGATAATGCCACAGAATCTCTGAAGATACAATTTATTTCAACAGGTCTGTATCCACATATGACATCTACCATTGCTTCAGAGAGGCAGGGCTGGATAGGCTGAAATTATCCAGAGTTTATTAGGAATCATGAAAGGACTGAGTGACAAGGTTTTCAGAAGGGTTTATATGCTTTAAAGTATTTTTAGACATTAATATAGGTATATTTCCCTGACTTTTATGGTACCTGAAATATTCAGTGTTAATGTTTTCACTAGGGCAGCTCTGGAGCATGTTAAATACTGAATTACTTCTAGTTTCATAGTACTGGAAACCCAAGCAGCTGCTTCATTGTGTGACTGTATTAATCAGCAGACAAGAGAGTCTGAATCCTTCTTTTATCTAGAATGTTATTCTATGAAACCTGGAGCTCCAACAGAGGAGAAAGAGCAAATCCATGAATACTGATCTGACATGAACAGACTCTAGAATGGGATATTAAACTACCTTGAGCAGAAAAGGATTAGAGGCAGCATCATCCTCAAATCATTTGGTGAAAAAACATTAGCTGTGGACAAGGTTGCAGATTATGCTGCTTGACTAGCAGTGTGTGTTGCAGGGCAACACAGACATTGATCCTATATTCCCCAAAACAACATAGGCAGATTTCTTAAATGTAAACTTCTGCTGACCAGCCCAGAAAATTCCTTGATCAGCATGTTTACTTTGTAGAACTCATATGTAGAAAGCTAGTTGTTTCTACAAAAGTTGTATGGCACCTTTACTGCTACTCTGAAAGCATATTACATTAAGGTAGAGAATATACTCCCAAAATGAGAGAGAAATATTTGAAAACAGCTGATCATTAAGTACATTTCATATACAGGTCCCTGCACACTAGTATTTATTAGAAAGTTGAACCCTTACTACGGAGACAAATGTAGAAGTGCATTTGATGAATACACAAGAAATCATCTAAAACCAGGCGTAAACTTGCTTACGGCACTGAAAGAACCAACATTATATTAAATAAAATGTAACTGCCAGGATATTTGAACTAACTTTTTACCTTTATACAAATAGCAGTCATTTGCAGTTGTTAACTATCACTAAGTACTGGTGAAGGTTACCTGTACTTAAACTATGTACCATAAAGTTAAATATTCTATTTGTGTGGAAACATCTGGTTAAGAAACAAATTATATCTACTGTGATAAATCAGTTCTTCAAAATCACATTCTTTTGTATGAATCTCAAAGCAGGAGCTTTAAAATTCAGGTCCCACATGCATGCCAAGAAACCAAAGAAAGCCATTCTTCATAGGATTTCACTGTGATAATGACCACAGCAGTGGCAGCAAAACTATTACAGATGAGCTGCACCAAGTGTGATCTGAGTTAAATATCTAAAGCACAATTCATCAGCAGTGTATAAATAAGTAGGAATAGACAAAGAAGGGAGTAAAGAAATAGATACTTAATTCTAGAAATATATTTAGTAACTTTCCATAACCCATTTTGTGTTTTTTACAGATATTTTGAGCTAAACATTCAAGACTTAGTTGAAACTGAAGATAATGTTAACACTTTGTCAAGCATTTGAATCGCTTCCAGCATATTGTAGTATAATCCACTGTCCACAAACATCCCCTTCATTATTGCCTAATTACATGCAAATTTCATAAAATGAATGAGTTTTAAGTACTTGTCAATCTGTCATCCTAGGAACCACTGAAACATTTTGACTGCTAGATAAATAATCAGCAATAATCACACTATGCAAATTTGATATTTTCTGTACAATTATCTGGAACCATAAATAACTGGACACAAAGACATTTGGCATTCTCTCAGAAAGACTTGACCTACAGGCTTTTTTATTCTCAACAAACATGCCAGCAGAATTTTTAAATTTCTGCCTAGCTAAATGTGACCAGTAGAAAAAAAAAATATAAGCATTTAGCGTACTAATATCTTATTTCAACTGGGGCAAAAATTCTTTCTTCTGCTTTATTAAGGGAAAAAAAATGGTAGAAAACCAAAAAACAACAACAAAAAAGGACAAATTATCCCAAACCCAACATTTTCTTCCTCCATTCTACTTCCTACCACAATTCAATTTCTTTTGTTCTTTGCTTTTCAACTATAATTATCAAGTTGTATTTTGTTTTTTGCCTTTTCTTTTTTTTTTTTTTTTTTTTAAAGTAATCAGGAAATGAGGTGGGAGAGGTTGTTGCTTTTTAATACTTCTCCCCTCCCCAGTACCTGTTGTAGGTTTCATATAGTTTTTTCCTACCATGATTCATTTTGACATTTCTAATGCACTGCAGACACTTCAGCAGAACTAATACCAGGAGGTTAATTATCAGAATTACATCCAACCTCAGAAATACATAAACAGTGAATGCAGGTGAACAGGTGAACCTGCTGACTTCACAACTACTTTGATTTCCTGTTTACTCTGTAGGGTTGCATATGTGTGTTGGTGGGCATATATGTCCATATGCATCTTTCTGCATGTTTTTATTTGAGTGTGTTTTGAATTCGCACATGTTGGCTCAGAACCTGATGTTTTTCTATAAGTAGCAACAAAGCTTTTGAAAACAGAAAGAAATAACTGATTTTTTTTTTCATTTTTTCACCATGAAGTTTGCTCTGAGATAGTTTCCATTAATGCTAACCACTGAAACAACACAAAGACTAGATAAAAGTCAAATAATACAAAATTCATTTAGAGATTATTTCTTACTAGTTTATAAGTGAATGCTTATTAATTAGAGTCACAATATTTTATGTAAGAACTCTTAGCCCTGATCAAACTGCCACTGAAGTGTCTGGAACCTACATGTTGATGTTAACACAATTATTATGTGGAGCTTAATATAAGTTTTGGATTTTCTATAGCTAAGACAAATGTTTATACAGAATCATTTTTTGGATGAATTTCACCAATTTTGTGATCTTGACTATCCTTGGATTAGGGTTACTTTCACTAACAAAAAAATAGGGGGGAAAATTATAAAATTAATTACTTAAATAACAGATAGTTGTCAAAACTGACCTTGAAATTACACAGTTCAAGGATGTAGTAAGAAGAATTTGGGGATTGTTTTTTAATTGGAATATTCAGTACTAAACACTGCTTCTAAAGATTGAATGTCCATGTTACACTACTTACCAGAAGACTGACAGCTGTATATCCAAAAATATGGAAATTGGAAATTATTGGTATCTTCAATGAATCATGCTTTATTGCAGGATTATGAGAGCGATTTTAAATAAGGAGTAAAAGGGGAAATTTTACAATTTGTTCATGAATCATTTGGGATCTGGAAGAAGTGCAATGAAATTCATGAGAAAAATGATGCTTTTCAACTACTTACATACAGAGAAGCCTGCCAAAGTGTTAAAAGGCCAATCGCTTATGTTCCGATATCTGCATATATACTTAAAGAGTGTCATTTTGTGTGTTTATTCATCACAGGTGAGAAATTAACAGGGAAAGTGAATACAATGCCAATACAATTCACAGGATCACAGAAAACCTCAGGTTGGAAGAGACCTCAAAGATCATTCAGTCCAACCTTTGACCCAGTTTACGATCAGTCCTAAACCATGTCCCTAACCAGGTCCACATGTTGCTTAAACACCTTCACAGATGGCAACTCCACCACTGCCCTGGGCAGACCATTCCAATGTTTGATAACCTTCTCAGTGAAGAACTATTTCTTAACATCCAGCCTGAACCTCCTCTGGCACAGTTTGAAAACATTTCCTCTAGTCCTGTCACTTGACAGCAAGGAGAAGAGGATGGCCCCCTCCTTGCTCCAACCTCTCTTCATGTAACTGTAGAAAGCCATGAGGTCTCCACTCAGCCTCCTCTTCTCTAGACTGAACAACCTCAGCTCCCTCAGATGCTCCTCGTAGGCCATGTGCTCCAGGCCCTTCACAAGCCTTGTTGCCCTTCTCTGGACACGCCCCAGAAATGCACTGCCCTTCTTGTAGTGAAGGGCCCAGAACTGAACACAGAACTCGATATGTGTCCTCACCAGTGCTGAATACAGGCGGATGATCACCTCCCTGTTCCTGCTACCCACCCTGTTTATAATACAAGCCAGGATGACCCTGGCCTTCTTGGCCACCTGAGCACACTGCTGACTCATATTCAGTCGACTGTCAACCGATAGTCCCACTTCTGTCTCCAAGTTGCAGCTTTCCAACAGCACATTCCCCAGTCTGTAGCTTACCACAGGGTTGTTGTGTCCCAGGTGGAGGACCTGGCACTTGGCCTTGTTAAATTTCATACAGTTAGCATAGGCCTATTGGTTTAACCTGTCCAAGTCCCACTGCAAAGCCTCCCTACCCTCTAGCAGATCAACACAAACACCCAGGTTGGTGTCATCTGCAAATTTACTGAGAGTGTACTCAATCCCCTCATCCAGATCATTGATAAAAATATTAAAAACTGACTACTGAGCCCTGGGGGACACCACTAGTAACTGAGTAGCAGCTGGACTTAATTCCATTCATCACTACTCTTTGGGCCTGGCCATTCAGCCATTTTTTTATCCAGTGCAGAGCGCGCTTATCTAAGCCTGCCGACTTTCTGAAGGAAAATATTGTGTGAGAGTGTTAAAGGCTTTACTAAAGTCCCAGTAGACAACCCCCATGGCACTTCCCTCATCCACTAGTCAGGTCACCTTGTTGTAGAAGGAGATCAGATTAGTCAGACAGGACCTGACAATCTTTATTTGTACTCCATGCCAAGCTCTGACAAACGTGTGAAGGCTACATAGCATAAAGCCTAATACACTTTCAGTATACTTAGAGGTTCAAAACCACCTCTCTAAACCCCTTTTTCTTATCATGGATCTTAATGGAATTGCTTTCTACCATCTTAGCTATTCAGTATTCAAATATTTGAATTCAACAGAGGTGTGCTGAAGTATGAATTTACAAATTGTTTCATGACTTACAGAAGCATCAACAAGCTCAGCCAATAAATGTGTATCTGCTGGATAACAAAAACCTAAATGTGTGTTAGAAACATGTGTGTCCTTTCCCAAAACCTGACAACATAAGTAGGAACCACAATAATGATTGAATTGCAATTACTTAAATACAGTACAAGACATAGTGCTCTATACAGCATCATTTAAATTGTGATTGCTCTGGAATATCAAATGGAAAAATATATTAAGATTCCAGATACAAAATATTTTTTGTAGAGAAAGTCTCTTATGCCTCTTAGGCATTCCTTCTCTTAATTTCTATGTATCTACATATTCTGTATATGTAAAATAAATATGATTATTTCCAAATTAGGTTGTAAAGTGTTGAAATGATTATCATTAGCTGAGCAGAAGGATGGTGTCTGTGAAGAGAGAGGAAATGCAACAAGTGACAAGTGAGCAATGAGTGAACCACAAAAGTCAGATGAATTATTGCTTTCCATAATATAAAAATAGCAGGAAAGGAATTTCACCTTTAAACATTCTTTCACTGAGAGTGACATGTTATTTTTGATGAGGATGGAGGCTTGTGTGGGGATGAAAGAAGAATTAACATTCCTTTTTCATTGCCAAGTAAGTGCTAAGTCTGATCTGGAGCAATGACTCTCATTGATGACGTAAAAAATCTTACCAATTTAAAATGTGTCTGCTTTCATTTGCTGCCACATAACCAAAAATGGAGTGCAAAACCCATAGAGAGTTTGTTATATATGAATATAGAATTTATGCTCTGCCCTAGTTGCACATTTAAGTGCATCTTTTGATAAGCATTAATTGTCACAGATATTAATCCCAACATCCATCCATCCATCCATTCATTCATCCATTCATCCATCTCACTACTGCTGTTGCTTAGCATCAATTATACCTCCAATGATAGTGCAAGACAGACAATTTAAAAAGTGACATTATCAGTACCAATTTGACATTTTTTGATTAGCAAAGCACTAAGCTAATATAGCTCATGGGGCTGAATATGATTCCTTTCCTTGAAAGCACGCAAAGGATTTAGGAATTCATATTTCCAAACCTGGTGACTGGAAAGAAGGGAGAGAAGAGGGGAAAAACCCCAACAAAACTGAAAAAAGTTCCTGAAATCATATTCTTGAAAATTCATCTTTCACATTGAGTAGATGAAGTGACGACTTTTATCAGACAAAATCTGAACACCCCTTCAACTATAATCTGAATATATTTGTCAGTTAATGGTAAAAATGTCTTCTATCCTTACAACTGCTTTATCTGGTAAGTTCTGTCTGATGCCATTGAGTGCAGATAGGTTGGTCTTGCCTTCTTGCGCCCTTAACAGAAGATATTGACCGCTATATTGGTAGCTGTAGACAGGATTTGATTCTAAAAGATAACAAGAGATGTTAGTCATTGAATTTTAAGGGGGTTCCTTATGTAATCGCGGCAAAAAAATCAAGGAATCAGCACATGTCTGCATTTTTGTTTGGTTTTGTTTTGTTTGTTTTATTGATTATTTTTTTAAAAAATACAGTTCTTACTGCAACAATTAACATTCGCACACATCCTCTTCAGAGCAGGAATTCCCACATCACTTTGGGTTGAAATACCTGCTTTCACACAGGAAAGCAGATTTTAAAGCAAAACTTTGGAAGCATACTTTACTGCTAAAATGCTTCAAGGAAACCTTTATGTTGAAAAAGTAGCACATACAACTCTAAGACATGTAGCATACTCTATGATTGTATGATTCTATGATATAACAAGTAGGAAAGAAGGAAAAAAAACCCATCAGTTCCCAGTAGAATTAAAAGAGGCTTATGTTGAAACTAAAGCATTACGATTTCTCCTCTTTTTCCTTAACTATGCACTGTTTTCTACAGACAGATGAAAAGACTGAACAGAAATATAGCTGAGAAAACATCTGAAAATGCCACCCATTGAGCTGTGACAGATTTGGCAAATAAGGAAAGGAGAAGAAATCTCAGGTGGTCTACCTGATCCAAGCATATAAGGTCAAGTTCACCTCCAGTTTGAAACAGATAGCAAAAGCATAAAAAGCCTCATACATGAGAAATCAAATAAAAATGAATCCTCAATAAAAAGTCCACAATCAGAAACAAAAAATCAAGTCAGTTTCTTACAATTCATGAGTGAAGATAAAATCAGATAAGGGCTAATACCCAAGTATATTTTAAGATCTTGCTCCAGTGTTACCAATACATTCAAAATATAGTTTTGATTTTGTTGAAGTTAATATTTTGGATATCAAAAATCACAGCAGTAAATAAAAGATGTTATTACTGAAATATTGTTTGATGCAGTACATGAGAAACAAAAATCAAGAATGTTACAGTCTTACAATTTACAACATTGCATGGTGTGTATCCTCAGTGAAAGCTCTAACTGGATTCTTGCGACCAACTTCAGGACAGAACAAAAAAGAAGGATAATAAGGTAATCTGGAAGACACAAAACCAAGAACAACCCAGAATAATATATTTACTTTCATTTGAGAGGTCACAAAGTCATTGCCCAAGTTCAGTGAAGAACTGAGGTTATAGAAAGAAAAAGAATTGTGATATGCATGGGTTTGTTGCCTCCAAGAGGAAAGACAAGGATGGTATCCATTGACGTTTTGCGCTTGTGGTGTTAATGAAATACATTTTATTATTTCTGGCTGAGATGAAATTAATTTCCTACATACCAGCCCTTGCAGTGCTGTGCCTTGTATTGGTAATGAGAAAGGTCCTGATGACAAACCAATGCTTTAGCTACTGCTGAGCAGTGCTGTTTCCAACATTCTCTTCTCTCCTCACCCATAAACTGGGGGCAAGATCCTAGAGGGGGACATAGCCAGGACAGTTGGAGGGGCATTTGTTATTAAGACATTTGTCTTCTGGAACGTCTACTATGTGTACTGATGCACTTCACAGGAAGTGGCTTTTCAGACCTTTTTTTATTTGTTTTTAATCAGATCTAATTTTGTATTTGAAGATCCTTCACTGTAGCTTTCTAATGTGGCCATTAGATGTTGTGTCTACACTAAACAATAAAGAATCTAACTGCTGAGTAGTAGAAGTTGAGACCCCATCCCCAGAGACATTCAGGTTCAGAGTTGATGTGGCTCCAGTCAGCCTGATTTAGTGCAGGTATCCCTGTTCACTGAAAGGGTTTGGACAAGGCGAGCTTTAAGGGTTCCTTCCAACACAATGTGATCTGTGAATCTGTAGTTTATGGTGTGTGAGATTTCCCTAGACAACAATGGGAAGATGGTTGGCTAAATGGAGATGTCAGCAGGACCACAGTCTACAGGAGAACACAAAGGGAGGTGTATCATTCCACTGGTAGTTTTTGGCTATGCCTTTAAAAATTTTTCACAGATCTTGAGCAGAAAGTGGTGGAATGTAAATAAATCACTATTGAGTGTAAAAAGGAAAATAATGATAATTCTAAACAATCCCATTGGAAAGATAATGGACTTAAATTAGTATAAAAAAAAACAACCTCTCTTTTCTTGCTTCCTTGGACTGGGAGATACTAAATCCAAGTGCCGGGTTCTGCACATCTGCCACAACAACCCCATGCAGTGCTACAGGCTGGGGTCAGAGTGGCTGGAGAGCGGCCAGGCAGAGAGGGACCTGGGGGTGCTGGTTGATGGTAGGATGAACATGAGCCTGCAGTGTGCCCAGGCAGCCAGGAGGGCCAATGGCATCCTGGCCTGCATTAAGAACAAAGTGGCCAGCAGGAGCAGGGAGGTCATTCTGCCCCTGTACACTGCACTGGTTAGGCCACACCTCGAGTACTGTGTCCAGTTCTGGGCCCCTCAGTTTAGGAAGGATGTTGACTTGCTGGAACGAGTCCAGAGAAGGGCAACGAAGATGGTGAGGGGCTTGGAACACAAGTCCTATGAGGAGAGGCTGAGGGAGCTGGGGCTGCTCAGCCTGGAGAAGAGGAGACTCAGGGGTGACCTTATTGCTCTCTACAACTACCTGAAGGGAGGTTGTAGACAGGCAGAGGTTGGTCTCTTCTCCCAGGCAGCCAGCACCAGAACAAGAGGGGACAGTCTCAGGCTGCACCAGGGGAAGTTCAGGCTGGAGGTCAGGAGGAAGTTTTACACAGAGAGAGTGATTGCCCACTGGAATAGACTGCCTGGGGAGGTGGTGGAATCGCCATCACTGGAGGTGTTCAGGAGGAGACTTGACAGGGTGCTTGGTTGCATGGTTTAGTTGATTAGGTGGTGTTGGATGATAGGTTGGACATGATGATCTTGAAGGTCTCTTCCAACCTGGTCTATTCTATTCTATTCTATTCTATTCTATTCTATTCTATTCTATTCTATTCTATTCTATTCTATTCTATTCTATTCTACTCTACTCTACTCTACTCTATTCTATTCTATTCTATTCTAAATGCCTTCTGCTTGACCTTGGCTATATTTTTTTGGCTATGTCTAACAAAATGTCTTTTTGCTCCTTTCTCTTATTTCTTCTGTGTACAAGGGGATAAGGTAGGACAGGGAGGGAGAAGGTATCAGCTTCCCCTGGTCTTTGACCAGAGGGGTCTTTGTACTATTCATTAATTGTAAATACCTGTAAATATTGTAAATACTGTATATTTTGTACATGATCATTACATTTCATTGTAGATTGTAGTTTTGCTTGTGAATACAGGTTTCATTAGCTTCCAGCTGAGCTGGTCTGACAAATTTAATGTTGGGGGGAATTTTTCAACCCACCACATACCACATACACCAGAATCTTGTTTTGATGAGTTAAATCTTCAGATAAATTCAAAATAATAAGACAAAAATCTTCCCTTTATAGATAACTACAAATTTCAGCAAAATCTATGCTTTTAGAAAAAATATCCATTTTGATGAAGTTTCATGTTCTGATGTTCTGTTAAGGAACTGTTTTGCCAGAAATGTTTCAAACAACTATGATACTGTGTATAAAATGAACCATGGCTTAAAAAAAAAAAAAAAAAAAAAAAGTACTTGCTTAAAGTCAAGTATGTAAACATTTGATATTTCCAGAACCAGATAGTCATTCCAGTTAGATAACCTTATTGTGGCCAGTTAGACTCTTTCAGTATGGTGCAGTCAACACCTGCTGCAGTTTTGTCATTGGTTCATCTGTCAATTTTGCAAGCACATACAGCTGTCAACAATGGAAGTGAAGTCCTGTTATTCATTGTGGGACTCACTGCTGTAGCAACTACTGTTTTGCTTTGAAAAAAATTAGATGGGGAAATCTCATCCCAAGCTACAAGCTTAGTTTGGGGTGTTCATATGTATTTGTGTGGTAGGTGCAACCACAGACTCTCATCAGTTCGGACTCTCATCAGTTACCACTCTCAGCAGTTAGGAATGAAGGCTGCTCAGTATAGGCACAGCCTTCAGAAAACAACACTCATAAAACTAACAAGCAGGCACAGATCTGACTCTTCATCCCTTTTCCTCTGAGTTGTATTTCAAGCACTTCTCTGAAAGTTTGGAAGAATTAAACTCTCTTACCAGAAAATATTGTAAATAATATGATCAACAAACCATTATACATGAAATCTAAAAAATATTGCAGGGTGAAATCAGACACCTACCTTTGAAAGGTTTTTTCATCCCAGATGATTTATGCTGAAACAAGTCAATGGCTCAGTGAGGGCAACCTAAAATAAAGTTCTCTGGGAAACCTGGGACAATTTTAATGGCAGACTTTCCTGTCTGCTTTAGCTACATCAGCAATATAATCTATGAGTTTGGCTTCCTAATCAGAGTTATGAGTGTTATTTGATGAGCACACAGTTCTAATATGTTGTCTTAATCCACCATATTTTACAGACTCACTGTCTGGTAAAAGGAAAATTAATACATTTTACTACATTCAGTAGTCCACTAAAGTACATGTAATTATATATATACCACTATTTTTTGGTATTACATGCATATTTTTTTTATGCTGTCATTGTTACTCAATTTCTAAGGCCAGTCCTTTTTGCTAGTAGTTAGCATGAGGAGGTCAGTGTTAAAGTACCCTTCCATCCATGAGCTTTACTGAGTGCCAGTATCTTGACAGGAATTGCTCAGCAAGCTTTTCAATTTATTTACTAAGATTGTTATATATAATGATAAGATACTTCTTAGCTAAGTCATGCGTATATCATGTGGAGTAAACCTTGTCTCTGGTTTTGTTGCCTTTGTTAGTCATTATACCTCTATGTCTGTTTCTCCTATGTCCTTACTGCCTGTGCAATGTATCAAGCAGCAGGATGTCAGATACAATGTGCTACTGCCAGAAGCTCAAGTGAGAGACATTTAGCAACAGAAACTCTGGCCTAGTGACCTCCCACATTGAACTATTGATTTCAGAGCAAATAATTTGGTTTCAAGAACTTTTCAATTGGTTCTGCACAATTTTTCAGAGGGCAGAGGCAGTGCCAGAGAACTGACATCTGGGGACAGTATAACTGTGGCTCCTTTTCTCTAACACGTATTTTTCCCACTGAAGCTAGTGAGTAGTTACCATCACTGGGGCAATTCATAGTGATTCAGCACTTTATTTAATGCATTAGGTGGCTGCTACAGTTGAAGCTTTGAAATCTTGATGGATAGCTCTTTTTGTTCACATTTAAGTTTTGATTAAATTTTTCACCAAAGATTCAATTTTTGGTTAACCAGTCCACCTTTTGCCCAAGTGATTTCCCCCAGATAGATGTAGTCTTGACAGATCAGATAGACTTGTTTTGTTGCAACTGTTGAGGAATATGTTAGGAACTAGGGTGGAAGTCTTTGCTAATTCAGTGTTGCAGAAATAGGATAGTGATGAATTGCAGTCTGGTGCTCCTCCAGAATAAGGCAAAATATTGGGATGATGTGTTAGATCTTACTTATCTCTAAACACAGGACATCTTTTCTCTGAGATTATAATATTAATGACATAAATAATAGCAAATATAAATATATTTATGAAAACATTGTCATTGCCCCATAACTTATTTTCAACAAAAGATTTTTTTTTTTTTTCAGTCAAGTGCTGAAAGTTTTCAGTAGAACAAAAAATTCTGCGTTAATAGCAATGTATATGCAATGTATTACCACTCTAGAACAGGATAGATTACTAATTTATTACATTGTTTAATAGAATTTAGAGTTTATTAAGAAATAAAGTGGATTGATATCATGGGGTTCAGGACCATGTGAGGAAGTTGCAAGGCTAGCTTCAACCTCTTCAGAGACCTACTTGGATGAATCCCACGGTTTAGGGCTCTAGAATGTAGGAGGGGTCAATGAAATCTCGTTAAAATTCAAGTTCCACCTCCTCCAAGTTCAAGATTGGAAAAACTTAAATGGAAGAAGGAAGTCCACAGTACTTGGAAAAGAAACTGGCCACTTGGAAGGAACATAGTAATGTTGCCAGAGCATGTAGGGGTGCTGCAAGCAAACCTAACCCTCTCTTGGCTTTAAATCTTGCAAAGGATGTTAAAAAAAATAATATGAAGGGCAGGGAAAAGAACACCAGGCAAAATGTGGGCCTGCTGCTAAATGAAGTGGGTGACTTCTTTATCCTCTTACAGAGAAGGTGAAGTTACTGAACATCTTCTTTGCTTCAGTATTTCCTGCTAAAGCTGGCCCTTAGTATGAGAAATAAAGTAAGTAAGGCTGGAGGAAGGAAGACTCACCCTTAGTCAAGGAAAACTGGGTTAGGAATCACCTGGACAAGCTGGACACCCACAAAATCATGGGCCCTAGTAGGATACAACCAGGAGTACTGAAAGACCTGGCAAAGGTTATTGCTAAGCCACTCTCTATCATTTCTGAAAGGTCATGGAGAACAGTTAAGGTGCCTGAGAATTGGAGGAAAACCAGTATCACTCCAATATTCAGAAAATGCAAGAAGGAAAACCCAGCAAACTACAGGCCAGTCAGCTCACATCTGTCCTTGAAAAGGTGATGGGACAGCTTGTTCTGAAGGTAATCTCTCTGCACATGGAGGAAAAGAAGATTATCAGAAATAGTCAGCATGAATTCATGAAGGGGAAATCAGGCTTGGCCAATCTGATAGCCTTCTCTCATGGTGTGATGAGCTGGGTAGATGAGGTGAGAGTAGTGGATGTTGTCAACCTTGACTTTGGTAAAGTGAGTGGCCATGTGAGGTGGATTGAGAACTGGCTGAATGACAGAGCACACAGGGTTGTGATCAACAGTTCAGGGTCTAGCTGGATGCCTGTGGCTAGTACTGTTCCCCAGCGGTCAGTACGGAGTCCAGTCTTGTTCAACATATTCATCAACTACCTGGATAGAGTGTACTCTCAGCAAGTCTGATGATGATACAAATCCAAGAGGAGTGGCTGACACACAGGAAGGCTGTTCTGTATTTCAGACCTGGACTGGCTGGAGAGTTGGGCAGAGGTGAAACTCATAAAGTTCAACAATGTCAAGTGTAAGGTTGTAAACCTGGGAAGGTATAACCCCATACATCAATCAGTACAGGTTAGTAATTGACATGCTGTAATGCATCTCTGAGGAGGACAAGAGGTTCACCATAAACCAGAAATGTACCATCATGGCCAAAAGGCCAATGGTATTCTGCGTGTGGCCAGCATAATGAGAAAGGTTCTCTTCCCACACTACTCTGCCCTAGGAAGGCCATATCTGAAGTACTGTGTCCAGTTCTGAGCCTCACAGTTAAAGAGGGTCAGGGAGCTACTGGAGAGAGTCCAACCGAGGGTGACAAAGATGATTGGGGGACTGGAGTACCTGTCTTGCAAGGATAGGTTGAGAAATCTGGGGCTTGTTAGCCTGGAAAAGAGAAGACTGAGAGGGGGTCTTATGCATGAGTATAAATGCCTAAAGAGTGGAGGTCATTGGGATGGGGCTGAGCTCTTTACCATGGTGGCGAATAAAAGGACAAGGTGCAACAGGTACAAACTAGAACACAGGAGATTTCAGTTGAAAAACCTCAAGAGAAGTGAGGTTCTTTACTTTGAATGTGCTCAAGCACTGAAACAGGCTGCCCATAGAGGTTCTGGAGTCTGCTTCTCTGGAGATTTTTAAAAGTTGCCTGGACATTTTCCTGTGCAACCTGATCTAGGCTCTAGAATGTGGGTTGGTCTAGGTGATCTCCAGAGGTCCCTTCCAACCTCTGCCATTCTACAATTCTATGAAAAATTGTACCATTATGCAACTCTAAATCAAGTAAAAACCCTGTTTCTTAAACTGCAGAAAAAGCTGGTGTCCCAAAAACATGAAACAGATTTGCAATCAATACATTAATGACCAAGTTGCCCTTTCAATCAAACAGAACCACAGATGTGGTATGTTTTCAGAACAGAGTAGAAAAATGGGTATAGTCTATGAATGTTGAAAATAAATTGATTTCTAGTTAAAATGCATGGTATTTAAAGAATGCCTAGTTTTCTTTCAGTCTTTCACTCATTGTTTAACTCTTCTCACTGCCAGTGATCCATCTCTTTTCTTTCTCTCACCTAAACTACTGTTTTTCCACTTAAAAAATCGCTGTAGAAACTCTGCCTTTCTCATCACTGTTGCCCTTCACTGTCCGTAAAGAATGTCCTGTTAATAGATAAACTAAACTCACCTCACACAGTTAATAATTAAACAAGACAATTTTATTCTTTTGGTAGTGGTAGTGGGGAAGGTTGTCACATTTTTCAGAAGCTAATTAAAGCCCATAAGTACATCTTTCAAACAGCTTCCTTTCAAAAGTGATCTAAACATTGTTCCTTGCTGCTAAACCTGTGGGATTTTTGTACTGGAATGGCAGATGAGGTATGTTATCAATCACACAAGGCTCTATTAATTTGATCACAACTCTGATGGTTGTTGACATTAAATGGCACAAATTTGGCCATTTTGGTCCCCGAGGTAGTGCATCTTCACAATCTTTCAAATGTTAATTATATTTTTGACCTTAAAAAAAAAATAAAATTGTTTTTATCCCTGCCAAACCCCCTTTCCCTCCCTCCTGATAGCCGAAACATTTTCACAAGACCATTTTTCTGCCCACATCGCTTTGCTGGTGGGATTCTCTCTCTCTCTCTCTCTCTCTCTCTCTTTTTCTCCCCTTTTTTAAATAAAAAAGCATCCTTATAAGATTTCAATAGGTATTTGGAAGAAGGCTTGCTGCACAGTAGTGCTGACATTAGCTTTCACTGAGATGAAGAGAAGAAAATGCATTATGATGAAGACATTTCAAGGACACCACCGGTATGGAATAGCTTTCTCTCTGGTTCAGTCAGTGTTTCAGATTGCTTAATTACTGCAAATTCACGCAGGTAGCTGTGATGAACACATGGAAAGCCATTAGGAGGTCTCATCTATTGTTTAACTTTTAAGAGCAAAAGATAATTGTTGAAGTGGTAAAAGAGTTCTGCTCAAGGTTTTCATAGGATATGACTACCTGTCAGTCATTGGGAACTATCTAGAATAGTTTCTGTCATTTCCATATTAATATTAGGCATACCGTTATCAAACAAAATGGCTGTGTCATGTCTGTTTCAAGGTCATCTGAATTACAACAGAAGTATTGTGCCTTTTTGCATAAAATAGGACATTTTTTACTTTATTTGTTTGGAATTACTTGCAGTCCTCTTTACAACATATTCTAAAATGATAGATCCTTTGCTGTAGTTTTGTACTTTTATACTACACCCTATTCCCCCCCCCCCCCCCCCCCCGCCCCCAGTCCCATAAACCATACAAGCAGAATGCAGTACATTCTTAACTATTTAAGATAACAGGTGTTTATTGCACCCAAACATAGCTTCACATTCATAAAAAGAAAGTGTGAATATATGGGATCTTTTGTGCCAAATTTTCCCTCAGCCTTCTAGACTAAAATTCAATTGAAGTCAGAGATCTAAGGGTAGAATACCACCCTTTCATATAAGGGCAGCTCATCATGAGCTTAAGAGAGAAGAAAAAAGGAAATCTGATATGTATATGAGCATGCTGAAGATCAGAAGGTCTTGATTCACAGAGTGGCTTTATTATAAAATTAGTAGCAGGATCCGGACTGGTAATTCCTACTCAGTTTCCCTGTGAAGACTGATTCTGGTCTTGTCAAGGCTCATGAGACATAAGGTGACAAGGATGATTTCATTATCTTTCCTGAAAAGTCATGAAATTACACAGAGAAAATGGTGGCTTGTGTTTGGATATTTCTGAAAGATGGTATTTTTCTAAAGACAAAGAATCTTGTGTTGGATGCTTTGTAGCCCATACTACGCAGGCAATCAGGTTAGATGACTGTGATTCTGCCTTTTAGGCATACATACTCAGACTCAGGAACTGCTTGAGTAGCTGGAAAGTAGCAATATGTTCCCTCATAAATAGCAATGGTAGTAATAATCACAAAAGTTACACCCGAGTCTTACAGTTAAAGAAGGATATCAGTCAAAATTGATACACTTTGTAATGTTTAAAAGCCATTTCTAATGAAACCTACTGCATCAAGTATTTGTGACTATGATGTCACTTCTTCTGCAGTGTTGGTGCACTGGGAGTTTGAAACTGTTCTTTGAGGAGCAAAGAACATGCACATACACACACACATCTATATATGGGACATTACTGAGGTTTCAGTTTATAGATTTGATAGAAATCACTAAAATATCTTCAAAACTTAGAAGGCTTCAATTTTAAAGTATGTATTAAACCTTGAGAAAGAGTTTGGACCACCATTTTCCAAGATTTCCACAGACAGTAGAGACATACTAGGATGATGTTCAAGAGACTCGACTTCCAGTCCCTTGCTAGCATTGCTCTGCTGAGAATCATTTGAAACAGCTGTTTACTTGCCTTCATTTCCTTCATCTGTATAACATGGTAACAATATTTGACTTCTCTTCTGAAGCAATAACAGATCTTGGCAGATGAAAAAACTTGGGTGAACAGTAAGTACTATTCTAGGTAAGCACCCATGTGATCCAAGGCACATATGACCCTTAAACTTCCATTTAAATGGATCCCATTCATGACCATGCCACAACAGTCACTACTCTGATTGTTGTAGTGTGATAGGGAAAGAAAGTGTAGAAGTAAAGGTAGACCAATGTGAAATTACAATGAGACAATGTTCAGCTATAATTGCACAAAGGCACTTTTTTTATTTTCATAGGATTGGTTTTTTTTGGTGTTTCTCTTGAGCATGTAGGAGACGGAGGATATCAATAGTCCAAGAAGTTCCTACTATATTCTATTTATGGAGAATTATTGAGACAAGATATGACAAGACCCTTAGCAGCCAGTGGACTAGCCTGATAGTGTACAGTCAGCTTATAATATCTTTATAACTGACCACATTTGTTTATATTTTGGCTTTTCTTAAAGCTTGTTTTTCAGGTAAATTGCTGTAACACTTTCCTTGAAATGAACATATTAACTCAATGTATTCTATGGATGCATTGAGTTCTTTATGATCCCCTTTGAAAGACACAATTTTCCCTGTGAAACACTAAATAGTCTTGGATTATTTAATTTTTCCCCAAGAATTCCAACACTGATTACTTCATACTAAGAACTAATTGCTTGCCAAATTTCATTAGTTTGATTTTAAACCAACAGCTGAATTATACAAAGGAAAACAACCATTCAAAACAGATAAACTTCTACTATTCACATACTCATATAATTTAAAAAAAAATCCACCAAAACAACAAAACCAATTTATTTTTCTTTAAATTGTCAAATTCTAGCCCCAAGCACATTTTTTATTACTCGTGCACAATCCTATAAAAATAGAGCTTTATAAATGAAAACATTGACAGACCCTTAGCAATAGTGGCACTACAGGGAATAGCTATAAACAACATTTTTATTCCTCAAGCATACCTTACCCTTGAAAGTTTACACTAATTACCTGTAGTTTTGTTAATGTTTTAAGCTGCCCTTCATCTCTCCCATCCAGACATCCACTCAGCTTCCTCAACAGATATATTCAACAGCTTCTGTTCACACCTGACATCAATTTCCTTTGATGTTCACAGTCTAAATGAGAATGCTACAGCAAGCTGTATTTGTGAAGTATACAGGATGCCTTTAAAATGATGGCAGGTATTTTCCTCATTAAAGCAGCCATAACAGATAGTTAGATATGATGCTGTCCCTCACCTTCCTGCTAATTAATGACTATGATTGCAACCCAAATAAGATCAGGCAATTAAATGTGATAACATTTCAGAAGCGAAGAAAATGTACAACAATCTTGGAATAGCTTCCTGTAGATAAATAAAGTTGATCTTAGCAAAATTAACATATAAATGTACTATTATATCAAAAAAATGTGCACACTAAAGAATGTAATAATTTTAATTGAAACTTGTGCTACTGAGGTGATTGAAAGTATAAGCAAGTCTCATATCTGTTTTGTCATTTATATTAGCAATGGAATGGTCTGAATTTTTCAAAGCAAGATTTGTGAGAGGATATCTTCACTACTAAAGTATAATCTGGAAAGATTTCTGCATCAAGATGGAGAACCTCTCTCAGTTCTGTGTTCTTCAACTGGGTATCCTCTAGTGGTGCTGAACACTCAAGTGCTTCTTGTTACACTGCCTGTAAAAGCTATGACTGGACACTGAGATATTATGAACACACTAAAATGTTCAGCAGATACATAGTTAATGTTTATATTTTCCAACATGAAGTTTCAGAAATAGTGTCTCTGATAATGAATGGGAAAGTTGTGATTCTTGAAACTACTGCTTCCTGACAGGTTGAAGCAGACAAGACAGCATCAATCTGTATTTCCTTCCACTCCAGAGGATTCTGTAGCCACACCAGGGCCAGGGAAGAACTGAGTGATGTATTTGGAAAGCACAGATGCTTAAGCCCTCTGAGTGGCACAGTTTGAATTGAATCTAGCCAGGGAGGTTAAAGGGAACACTAAGAACTTCTACAGGTATATTAATGGGAAGAAGAAGACTAGGGAAGGTGTGGGCCCCCTCAGAAAGGAAACTGGTGAAATGGTCACAAGTGATGAAGAAAAGGCTGAGGTTCTCAATGACTTCTTTACCTCAGTCTTCACTGCAAGGGCCTCTAGCCACACTCCTGGAGTCATAGAAGATAATGGCAGGGACCGGGAGGAAGAACTGCCCATTGTAAGTGAAGATCAGGTTCGTGATCACCTGAAGAAGCTGAAAGTGTTCAAGTCCATAGGACCCAATGGGATACACCCACGGGTACTGGGAGAACTGGCAGATGAGGTTGCTAAACCCCTCTCTATTGTACTGCAAAAATCATGGCAGTCTGAGGAAGTCCCCACAGACTGGAAAAGGGGAAACATTACTCCCATCTTCAAAAAGGGTAAGAAGGAAGAACCAGGCAACTACAGGCCAGTCAGTCTCACCTCTGTGCCTGGAAAGATCATGCAACAGATCCTCCTGGAGGCACTACTGACTCAGAAGAATAGTGAAGAGGTGATTTGGAACAGTCAGCATGGCTTTGCCAAGGGCAAATCCTGCCTGACAAACCTGGTGGCCTTCTATGAACAGGTGACAACACTAATAGATGAGGGGCGAGCAACTGATGTCGTTTACCTGGACCTGAGCAAAGCCTTCGACACTGTCCCGCACCACATCCTGGTCTCCAAACTGGTGACACATGGGTTTGATGGGTGGACCACTAGATAGATAAGGAACTGGCTTGATGGCCACACCCAAAGAGTGGCTGTCAATGGCTCCATGTCCCAGTGGAGGCCAGTGACAAGTGGAGTCCCTCAGGGATCAGTCCTGGGACCTGCCTTGTTCAACATCTTTGTGGGTGACATGGACAGTGGCATTGAGTGCACCCTCAGCAAGTCTGCCGATGACACCAAGCTGTGTGGTGCAGCAGATATGCTGGAGGGAGGGGAGGCCATCCAGAGGGACCTTGACAGGCTGGAGAGGTGGGCACAAGCCAACCTCATGAGGTTCAACAAGACCAAGTGCAGGGTCCTGCATCTGGGTCGAGGCAATCCCAGGCACAAATCCAGGCTGGGCAGTGACTGGCTGGAAAGCAGCCCTGAGGAGAGAGACTTGGGGGTGCTGGTGGACAAGAAGCTCAACAGGAGCTCTCAATGTGCACTTGCAGCCCAGAAGGCCAATCAGATCCTGAGAATTGTGGCCAGCAAGTCCATCTCTACTCAGCCCTGGTGAGACCCCACCTGGAGTACTGCCTCCAGTTCTGGAGCCCCTCTTACAAGAGGGATATGGAGGTGCTGGAACGTGTCCAGAGAAGGGCCACGAGGATGATCAGAGGGCTGGAGCACCTCTCCTATGAGGACAGACTGAGAGAGTTGGGGCTGTTCAGTCTGCAGAAGAGAAGGCTCCAAGGTGACCTTATTGTGGCCTTCCAGTATCTGAAGGGGGACTACAAGAATGCTGGGGAGGGACTTTTTAGGGTGTCAGGTAGTGATAGGACTAGGGGGAATGGAATGAAGCTGGAGGTGGGGAGATTCAGGCTGGATGTGAGGAGAAAGTTCTTCACGGTGAGAGTGGTGAAGCCCTGGAATGGGTTGTCCAGGGAGGTGGTTGAGGCCCCATCCCTGGAGGTGTTTAAGCCCAGGCTGGATGAGGCTCTGGGCAGCCTGATCTGGTGTGAGGTGTCCCTGCCCATGGCAGGGGGCTTGGAATTAGATGATCCTTGTGGTCCCTTCCAACCGTGACTGATTCTAAGATTCTATGATTTACTATGCAGTCATCCATTCTGTATCTATGCACCATTTTAGTATAAAAGGAGAATCCTTAAAACAATAGACACAAGGAAAAGACAAAAACTTAATGATTATTTTTGGTTTTTCTCCATTGGGGGCCGTATCTTTATAAATACCAAGTGCTGGGCAAAATGTGGGAATTAGTATGCCTTCTTTTAAGCCAGGAATCATATAATGTAAAAAATACTACAAAAAATCATCTCATTGGAACAGGAAAACCATTTGAGGAGTACTGGGGTGAATATATTCTTCAAGAGACAATGGATAAACACTGAAACTGCCACAGATTGTTTTTATCCTTCTGTGGTCTTCAGGTTTGTTTTGAGAAATGGGAATCAAGAACACCCATTACCTCTTTAAAAGGCTCTTCCCACTGCTAAGCTTGATCTCCATCAATGAGCACTCTTCTTAAGGTGCAATGTCATTACCTTCATCATCTTCTGACCAGCCTACACAATGTCTACAGCTCCTGCATACACAAAGGGTTGTCCTAAATCATGACCATGACAATTCTGCCAGTAGGTGAGCATGAGCCCTGTCAGTGAAGTATGCCTCTGAGAGCAGCAAACTGTGATGAATGACTCTAAACAAGAGATTAGTATATTCAGCAAAATCACTTGCTAGACATTAGGAATACCAATGAGCAGTGCTTGACATCGTTGTGTCACATGGAAAGACAATGACCCAGGCCAAGACCAACATAGACAGATGCCTGTCTCTCCAGACCTATGACTAGGTATATGTGCTGGCTGAAGACTACCAGAGTGATATGCAAGCCACTAAATAATTTTATCCTTTTAAAAATGTATACTTCTTTAAGATGCAAGATAAATGAAATGGGTAAATGAAAGCCTCTTTTATCGCCCGAGTGGGATTTTGTGGGGACAGTCAGAATTTTGGAGCCAAGAACAAATATCTAGAGCTGTGTTAAGACTTCATGGATATTTTGAACGATAGAAAAGGAACTAACTCTAGAAGTAGTGTTCTTTGCTGCTATTGCAGCACCAAAACCTTTGGTTTACAACTTTGTTCCAGTTCCCCGTTAAACCTGAAGGTTAGGATCAAGGGGTTAATGCAGGATTTTCATAAAATATTAATTTGCTGCTAACTTCACATGCAATAGTTTAACATTTTGTGTATGAATTGGCGTAAGCTGTGGCTGGGGAGGTGTTTATATGCAATTAAATGAAAAAAGCAGTTTTCTTACCCTCTCTGACCTCTAAAGTGAAGAAAAGTGTGACTATGAAGCATGTTCTTTTCTCTTATACAGTAATGCTCAAAGATAAGAATGCTTTTTTGAACTAAAAATACATTTGTCAGATTCTTCAATTTTTATTTTATTTTTCTCCCAAAAGGAAAACTTATAAAAAGTATGTTAACATGCATTTTAGCTTTAGTCAACAATCCTCTCCTTCCCTTCCTGGTCTGATAATGATAAAAAAAGAAAACATTTGAAGCATTAGATCAATTACAAGAGCATGGACTTCCTGGGAGTACTTACAGGATGTAAAGCATAAATGACATCATAAGTCAAAGCTGTGTTGTCATAGGCCCTGTAGATATGACCCAGTGATGAAAGAATTTGCAAATACAGAGTTGCCCCAAGACATTCTATGGGAAATTTCCAAATCCATGAAATTAAAAGGTCATTCCAAATCTAAAAGGCTAAACTCAGTATAGACCACTGAATTATGCAGCTAAATTTGTCATATAGTGTCATTTCATTACATAATATTACGTTGAAAACATTGGAAACTTTTTTTTTTTTTTTTTTATGATCTGGCAATCTGTTGCCTCTGTTTCAGACATAGAAGATTAGGGTCCTGGATTTCTGGTTTGAGCCTTATTATCAACCCTCCTGAAGTTTTGCACTGGTAATTAATAGCTTCCCATACCATCCTTCACAAATTATAATAATTTTAAAGGCCTTCCAATCTTACCTCCCTCAGCTTACCTCTATCTTTTGGTGGAGAGTTTTGCATCTCTTCATATTTTTCAAAAGACTTCTGTTGTTACATTTTTAGTTCAAACCCTTTCATCCTTTCCCCTATTTGTCTCGCAGTGAGCAGACAGAAAGCTATTTCACCTCCCTCCAAAGGAGTAAAACAAAAATACTCCATAGAATTGGAGAGAACTGGAAACTTAAATGGAAATATTATTCACAAATATATACAAAAATGCAAAATACACAAATTCATATTCAGCCTTGGCCCAGGTTTCCAACCTGGGCTTTACCAAAACCTCACTAGGTCAACACTTTTCAAAACCTTCCCCCCAATCAGGCCAAACACTAGACCTCAATATCTGCCCCCTCTCCACCCCATACTTTAGTGTTTTCCCCCCATAGCAGGTCCAAATTGTGCAGCAAAAATTATCCAGGCTACTCAAGGGCAAAAGCCTCCCCCTGAATACCAGACAACAGATAATGGCCTGATGTGCTGGGAGCAAGGGGAGGGAGAGAAAAGAGGCAGAACAGACAGAAATATCCATTTGTAAAGGGGGTGCAGGCTGATGGGAATGAAATAACAGATTACACTTTCCTGTGTCCATCCCCTGGACTATCTAGTCCCTGGAGGACTGGAGGACTGTACAATATTGTTAAAACACCCAGTCTTAAACCCACACCACTGTTACATCCCCAAGCCACAGGGAAAGCGTGTCTCAAAAATATATAATCCCATAAAATGAATCTGTTTTCCACATGAGATTTCCTAAACAAAGGGAAATATGGTCAGTATACTGCTAAATTGCACTTGCTTGTACTAATCAAAATACTATCATTGTTATCCTGCATTAATTTTGTTAATTAGTCACATTCACTACTTGCCTCCAACAGTGTGTAAACCTTGGGGGGAATTCAAGGATCTGTAGTAAAAAGGAGAACTGAGCAAAGCTTCAGTTGCTACTGCTTATTATGATTCAATTCTCCAAACTGACAATGGTGATGGATTTGCTGTAGGTATTACTGCAGAACTTATTGAAATCCCTGTGATCATATGAGGTAAAACTTACAATTTATAAAGCTTAGAACAAAACCATTACTGTGAGGGCAGATTTCTGGACTCAACAGTACCAACCCAAATGTATATTTAAAATTCAAACAGAAACACCTGAAAATTAACACAGCAATAGAAACTTTCCTGCTACTGACATAAACATGAAAAATCTGCTATAACCTTAAATAAGAATTCTACAGATGTGGTCATAAACTGGTATACATCATTATGTTTGGGATATGTTAGTATTTATTTATGATTATTACAGGTGTACAGTACTCATGGAACTTTGAATATGTTTTAATTTTGATCTTAGTGATTTCAAAGAGCAACCTGGAGCAAGAATGAAATAACTTTTATGTAAGGTAACAGTGAAACCTAGGAAGTGGAATTCCGGGCCACTAGAATTTCAAGAGAGGTACATCAACATTTCTTTTTTCTTTTTCTTCTTTATTTTTTTCCTCTGAATCAAGTAATTTAATTCTGTGACATTTTTTGAGGTCTACATAATAAATTTTAGTAACAAAACCAAAAGTACTCTAATATTACAATTTTCCACCCTTCTGACAAACTATTTCTGTTAATCCTGAGTACATGACTAGTTGCTTGCAGACAGGCCTTTCTCTTCAGCCTGGATTTAAAAACTAAAAGCCAAATTAATCATGAGCATGACCCCAATGAATTAATAATATTTATGGAAGTTATTTATTCTAGTTCTTTTGTGAGGAAATGCAACTGAATTCACATCCCTAGTCTGTCAATTTTGTATCAATTTTCTGATTTCTTTAAACATATTTTTAACAAACACAGATGATCTCTCTAATGGATTTATACCTGTAAATAAATATTTTTTTACCTAACAGATAATAAAATCTGCTACTAACTACTTAGTCCTGTCACATTCAAAGCATATCAGGCTTGATAAAACAAAGTCTTAAACTCCAGTGGTAAACTTTCTAGTTTAATGCAAAGTTAGTTTTGAAGTTGCTGAACCCTCATCACATTTTTTGTTAGATCTCTTCTAATTCCACTTAACGTTATTTGACAGCCAAGTCATAGCTGAGATGAATGAAACTGAGACTTCTAAAATTTTGATTCTTGTAAGCATCCAAACCAGGATATTTTGCTGAACTACTACATTAAAATCAGGTTGTCCCCAAACTGCCTTGCCTTAGGAGCAAGAATATTGAGCAACTAGTGTGCTGTAGGGAATGTTCTGGTTTTCTCTCTAGGCTGGCCTCAGCTTTAACTGTCTAATTGCCTGTGGTTGCAAGTAATCTAAGAGGATTTTGTGGACAGCCTAATTTCCCAAAGCCAGTACTTTATAGGAGTTACAAACTAGCATATATACATGACTGACTTATGGTCATGCCAGCTAAATTGGAAACAAAGCAAGAATAATTTCTTGTAATATGCCATTTCCCTATTGTAGATATTTATCTGCTCTACTAAAGAGGCAGACAGGCATGAAAATCAACAAACTTGAAAAATTTAATCAAACTTTTTTAAAACCTCAGAAGGGATTTCACTCAGCAGCGATGTGAATGAAGGTTTAAGTTACAGCTTGTTACATTCATTTCAATATTAACCATAAAAGCCTCAGTGATAGTCCAGTCTAAGATACGTTTATAGCACTTCTGAGGATGAAAGCATATGCACAGGGAGTTATTAGACCTTCTGTGAAAGATATGGCTAGTGTAAGCACACTAAATCTATTCCAGGAAAGGACATGTATCTGGCTCTTATGATGCTGTCTTGTTAAAAGCTTGTATAATTTAGAGAGATATTTGCTGTGTATACCTCGTATACTTTTTAATTTTAGTTGGGTTGAGAGATACTTGGCTGAAAACCTTCCACCAAAGAGTTCTTGTCAGTACTGCAGCAAACTGATACTTACTCAAAGCTCTTTGTTACTGTACCATTACAATCAGGCTGAAATAAATGAAATAACTAATGCATAACTTTGATTTATTCTGTTCAGAAGTAAGTTCTTTTTAGTATCTTTCCTTCTTTAGTGAGTCTTTAAATCCAGTCCATGAAACTCATTCTTGAGTTTATGAAAATAATCCTCTTGTTTCTGTAAGTGTAGATGAGAATAGTACAATAAAGACTGTGAAAAAGGTCTTCGGTACTACAATGTTTTTGTGGTGTAGGACAGTAGACCTCATACAGCCATATAGATCTTGCCACAAGATCTCCTGAGGGATACACATTGTTGTTCCTTCTCTCAAGTTAGGAAGTGGCTGGAGGGCTGTGCCCAGAGAGTGGTGGTGAATGGTGCCACATCCAGCTAGCAGCCAGTCACTAGTGGTGTTCCCCAGCCATCAGTTCTAGGCCCCATCCTGTTCAACATCTTTATTGATGATCTGGATGAGGGGATTGAGTCAGTCATCAGTAAATTTGCAGATGACACCAAGTTGGGAGCAGGTGTTGATCTGTTAGAGGGTCGAAGGGCTCTGCAGAGGGACCTTGACCGGCTGGACAGATGGGCAGAGTCCAACATGATGTCATTAAATAAGTCCAAGTGCCGGGTGCTGCACTTTGGTCACAACAACCCCATGCAGTGCTACAGGCTGGGTTTGGAGTGGCTGGAGAGCAGTCAAGCAGAAAGGGACCTGGGGGTACTGGCTGCTAGTAGGCCAGTAGTGTGCCCAGGTGGTCAAAAAGGCCAATGGCATCCTGGCCTGCATGAGGAATAGTGTGGCCAGCAGGAGCAGGGAAGTCATTCTGCTCATGTACTCAGCCCTGATTGGGCCACACCTTGAGTACTGTGTCTAGTTCTGGGCCCCTCAATTTAAGAAGAACATTGAGACTCTTGAATGTGTCCAGAGAAGGGCAATGAGGCTGGTGAGAGGCCTCGAGCACAAGCCTTACGAGGAGAGGCTGAGGGAGCTGGGTTTGTTTAGCCTGGAGAAGAGGAGGCTCAGGGATCTTATTGCTGTCTACAACTCCCTGAAGGGAGGTTGTAGCCAGGTGGGAGTTGGTCTCTTCTCCCAGGCAATCAGCACCAGAACAAGAGGACACAATCTCAAACTGTGCCAGGGAAAGTTTAGACTCAAGGTGTGAAGAAAGTTCTTCACAGAGAGTTGTTAGCCATTGGAATGGGCTGCCCAGGGAGGTGGTGGAGTCACCGTCCCTGGAGGTGTTCAGGAGGGGATTGAACACGGCACTTGGTGCCATGGTTTAGTAGTCATGAGATCTTGAGTGACAGGTTGGACTTGATGATCTTTGAGGTCTTTTCCAACCTTATTGATTCTATGATTCTAAGTGACTACTGTGTTATCAACAGGGCTTTTTTTTTGCCCAGTGTGTATTGCCTGTCCTCTTCCCATTACATGATGAGCTGTTCCCTGAACATAAAGAGTCTTCTTGCCACATGAAATGCAGTAGAGTCCAAACAGCACCAAAGACTCAAAAGAGTTTTGTTCTGCTACATCTCATTTCTGTCGATGAGGCCCAAAGGAGAGAAGGTAGCACAAGGAAGAGACACTGAAATTGAATTCAGGTCAGCAGGATGAATCTATCTGGAGGCTCAGTTGGGCCTCTTGCCGTCTCAGGCATTAAGTATGGAAATTACTTCCTGGCAGTGGATAGTTAGTTTAAAGGTAAAAATGAGTATTTAATTTTCCTAAAACTTGCTAACTTCTTTTTTTGGTACTGTTTACCCTATTTTGTCCGAATCAACTTTGGAACTTGACCATGGCAGGATTTTACTGCCATGCCTAGGCTTTTCTAATAATTCACTGACTTCTTGATGTAAGTTATATTATGAAAAAAAAAAAATCTTGATCTTATGAAAGGAATATTTATCACTATTTTTCTTTTAGAAAGGAAGAAACTGAGGCTGCAAAAGAGAAAAGCTATTTTTATGGTCAAGAATCAGTGTATCTGCAAAGCTAGAAAGAGAATCTGGGTCACCAGTCTGGTTCTTTCTCCAAAGGCTTGGATACTTTTTAAAGAGTAACAATATCCACAAAATCCCATTTACAGCAATTTATAACTCTGAATAACATAGCTATTTCCTTAAAAAAAAAAAAGAAATCTGTTAAAGACTACTATCTTACCATATCTCGTGCCACAAAGAGTTTCAGGAAATGGAGATGAGGCTGAGACTTGATTATCTGATTAATTTAGCCAAGCACATATCTAGCATAGAAAAATATTCTATGCCTCAAGCAGTGTAGTACAAATGTCCCAATTAGATGCATGACTGATTTTGATTTGGCTCATTATTTATGCAGAAGATTGGCTAGTGGCTTATTGTCTTATTAAGTCCTACAATATGACCCTTAATAGTGATTGTGAGTAGTACTAGGAATACTACTTCATTTTTCTTAAGGCTGTATGTCTATTATTACTACTACTACTACTACTTCTACTACTACTATTATTATTATTGTTATTAATCTCTCTTTTTTCTTCTTCCCTTAATAGTACCAGAGATTTGAAATACAAGATAAATAATTCCAAAATCTTGAAAATAATTCCATGTCAGCAATAGCATTTATTTTACCTAACTTTAGCTATCCAGAAGCTTATCCAAGTTACCAAAAATTCTCCCTATAAGTCAGTGGTGGGAAAGATACACTTTTGAAAAGTGACTCAATTATGAGAAAATGGTTCCTAAGAAACATCACTTACATCCTTTTCTGGAAGCAGTTACTTCTTTCTATTAATGATAGTGGATATAACAATGACTGTCCCAGACTGACGTGCTCAAATTTTGACTGCCTTCATTCAAACATTTGAAATGTCTTAAGAGACTCCAGGAAAAGTGGTACTCTCATGATTAAAGACAATCCTTTTAAGCCAATTTTTAGAATGCTCTTATGAAGATGTACAGAAAGGATGTCACTAGCAGAAAATGTCTTCAGGATCTTTTAAGTGAAACTAATAATCTGCTGGAAAATATTTTTGCTTTTCTTTGGAAAATCTGTTTCTCTGGGTGTCATACATTCAGTTTAATGTGCTGATGAGTACTCAATATCATGTTAAGGTCATGCTAGCTTTAGAATAAAAGCGTTGGCTGGAGCAAAGTATTGTGGGATTTGTAGCTCAGATTATAACATGAGAGGCTTCCTGTTTCTGGTTACAACTTCTGGCTTCTGGGCTGGGGTGTTTCACCTTTTTTCTTTGGCTTGCTTGTGGCATGCATTTTGCATTTTGTCTGTTCCCTGTGCCTGCTACATACACTGGTATTTTTCTTTGTATTATTTTGTATACCTATTTCATTACATTTGTGTTTTGTTTGTTTTTTCTTATCTCAACTCCCCAGGTTTTTTCTGTTGTCTTATTTGCCTCCTGGATCCTCTTTCTTCTTGTCCCACCTTGGTTGGGGGGGGGGAGCAGAGGGGGAGGGAGGGAGGGAGGGAGGGAGAGAAAGGAGGGGGTTGATGTAGAGATTCAGAGATTTGGTGTAGCCATAACAGGTGGGGGGTGTTTGTTTGGTTGTTGTTGCTGTTTGTTTGGGTTTTTTTTTTCCATTCACATGATGAGAACTGGATGTGTTTACAGCAGACTGTGTTAAACCAAGACACTGAGTAACAGTTTCTCTGTTGCTATATGGTAATGAAAGTTTTCAGTGCAAGTCTGAAACCTCTGAAGGATAATGCACAAACACATTCCTGCCAATTCCTGCTTACCACTCTCAGAAATGTCCACCACCAAGTATCCATCGCTAATAAAGAGCTACAGGACATACAAGGAGATAGAATTGTTGCAAGGAAGCTTCTTCACTGAAAGCAAGGGAATTCTTAAAAGAAATTAGATGGGTAATTAACTCCCTGCCTCATTAAGAACACATATGGTTAGCCACCTGAGTTGCTGGAATTTTAAAAGCTAGTGCTGGAGCAGAAGAAAACCTCAAGATAAACTCTAATAAAGTCAGTGGGACTATAGAGAAAGCAGATGGAGTTCACAACCCTTTTCAGTCGCGTTTTCCTAATATACTAATAAATGAACTGACTATTGGAAACACCATATTTTAAACTAGCATGGAAGAACAGTCCAGAGAGGCTGTTTGTAGCTGTGGTATTAAGACCACAGTTGGAGCACAGCTCCAGTTTTGCATACAAACCTTCTCCAGCTTACTCTTCTTGATCAGTCTAAGCAGCAAGTATTATTCAGCAAATTGATCTGATGTGTGATTTAGAAAATTATGAGCTGTTGACATGCATTTCATGAATGTGGAAACATGATGCTTCACAATGGATTTTCTCCCAGCTAGGCACAAGTAATTTTAATATTATGGATTCACTAATGAAAAAAGAAGAAACAGCTCTACATGAAGAAGTCTAGATAACATTTATCTCACATTAGTTTCAGTAGGTACCATGCTCACTTGAGTCTTTGTATTTAGACACATAGTTTCAAGAAATATTTTTAAACATTAAGAAGTCATGAAAATGAAGGAAATTCCCAATAAACGTGCTATATAAACATAGCAACATAAGCAGCAGAGCTAAAATCCACCAGTTTCCACATATCAAGCTTTTATTTTCTGAAAGTTTTCACTAGATATTCCCCAGTGTGGAGAATCATGGCAGTACATGCCGGCATGTCCTCTCTGATATCTAATAAAGATCGATCTTGAGATTCAGTCTCTTTCTCAGTGAGGACACTAACAAAGAGAATTCACTGCTATCCAGCTGTCAAATTTGTTTAAAATTGCCCAGCATGTACAAAAAATATTGAGATAGATGGACACATACACAGGGAGGTTTAAGTAATACTGCCTCTCTAGGAGCCAGGTTAAAGGTGAATATCTGATCCTAAGAATTAATGTATTTTAAAAATTGAACTAGTATTGTTGCTTTGAAATAAATGGGAAAAACTCCACACTTTCAGTTCTCTGGAACCATCAAGAAAAACTTTGTGTGAGCAATCTGTTACTCACAAAAGAATTTTTAAAAACACTCAGCTTTCATTTAGAGTACATCAATCGGTTATATTAAGTAAAGATCTTTAAATACATTCTATTCTGCAGCTTTCCTTTTTGCATCAGCATCCATAATGTAAAAATTATATTTTTAGAATCAATCCATGATGAATATTCCCCTTCTCAGGAGTGATTCTGAAGCAGCACATGCTTATGTTTGGTTAAAAAAAAATAGAAAGAATTGTTAATGGCTCAAGATTCCATACAGTACATGAGGGTTTTTGACATGCTCATGGTATCCTCAGCCTTTATTCATACCAAATAGTTAAAGATGTGTGACAAACAGTTGTTCTCCAGGAAATAAAATATATCATGAATTGTTCTGCCATCCCATCAAAGATTCCTCCTAGAATGTTTCTTCCACTTTGTCCTGTACAGATTGGTTAAAGTGGAAGGACCTAGTCCATGATCATTTGTGCACCCATAGAAACCAATTAGTGGAGTAGGTCTGTTTAATATGTTTCTGTCTGGAAGAAAGACATTTTTCATGTTATTATTAAATAAGAATTATGGTAACTCTCTTTCATTGCAATAGATATGAGTTTATTAAGAAAACTACTTGAAAGCTCTCATTAGGGAAAAAGATATTTAATTCAAATCCAGCAAACTTCAGTGGGATTCCTGGTACTCCTTGCTGTCATTATATGGGATACAGACGTCAGAGACATAAATTTATCCCAGTTTCTTTAGTGATTACTAACCCTACTCTGATATTGCTTTTGTACACTCACATGGATGAAGAGTGTACAATGGCATGATGAATATAAAGAAAATTTAAAATGAACATTTCTTTAAATAAATACTACTACAATTGGAGGTTTTATAATTAGTCTAGCCTTTCAGCTGCTTTCTTGGTTTTCTGTAATTTCTTCTGAATTTACTGGAAAACATCTAGAAGGTTTCCTAATGAAAGAGATGCTCAGATTCTTTCTACATTTTGTTTTTAAATGTTAGACCTCCCTTCTGAGAAGGGTAGGGACATTAATGGTGAATAGAAGAATTAAACAGGCAACACGGTTAATGAATCAAGCAACCATTTTACTGGTTTTGCCTTTGTGGATTTTTTGTTTGTTTGCTTAATTGTGTTGCTTGTTTGATTGCTTTTTTTTTTTTTTTAATTTTTATTCTAATTTTTTTTTTTTTTTAAAAATTAAGAAGATATCAACACCAGACATGAGGAATAAGATCCTACATTATTGTTAAGACAACTTATTGATATCTCAGTGTTTTTTTTTTTTTTCTTTTCTTCATTCTTAGATTTTATTAACGATTAAAAACAAAAAAAAGTCAGAAGTTGTTCAATCAAGGTGTACAGTATGGAACCTTAATCTACTTGATATGTGAAGTACTGCAGGATGACAATTTCTCAGGCAATACTACTCATTGTAAATGGTCACATAAAGCAAAAATTGAAGCATTCAGTTTATTACACATTATATGGAATGAATTGAGTGATATAGTATATAAGGATGAACTGTGAGACAATTTATTTATTCTTTTTCATTAAAACTTGATATGCAGTCATAACTCACAGTGGGCAGAATGAAGTTTCCTAGTTTACAATAGAGCATCCTTTATATTTAATATTTTAAAATAAAGGAGTAGTTAACTGCAAACAAAACATTTCATTTGAGATCTCCTGAATAATGTTTGGGTCAAAACCATAAATACAGTCATTAATCAATACTAATATTGGTCAGCTTATGTTAAAGCAGCATTTTAGCATGTTAAATCAAATTTAACAGTCAGCTATGCAATTCTGTGTTTTAGGCCATAGATAAACATTTATCTCAGATTTCCTTGCAGAATCTGTTTGCAATACTTAGCAATAGTGTTTTATTCATCTATTGTAGATTTATGTAAGAAACTCCTCACCATGATATCTGATCTATCTAGTCACAATTGTGAAAATAGTAACTCTAAAAAGTGGCATGCTTCCTTTGACCTGTTTCTCTAGTAGAAAAGCTAACTATTACATTTTTAACCCTTAAATTCTATCAACTTAAAAGAAAAAAACAACACAACAACCACACCCAAAGACAGAGACAAATGGATGAATAAAGGGAAGAAATAATATTTTCATTCAGAAATGCTGTCACAGTGTTAGCAGGTATTTTCATGTACATTGTGTGCCGCATAAACATCACTGACTGCATTCAGATATTTACCTCTCACAATTTTTTGCTAATGCTTTTCTATGGAAGAAGAAAAGAAAGGTTTACAGCACAACACTAGAGTCATGGTTCACGACACCTCACAGAAATACCACATTTTCTATACTAGGAATAAGCAGTTGATTTTACAAAATATATATTTTTAAAGAAAGGCAAAAAAAAAAAAAAAAAAAAAGAGAGAGTGAAAAGTACCTACCTAATAAAAAAAAGTATGGCTTTCCATGACCCCTCTCACCCCAAGCAAACAGGAATTTTTCTACTGGCACACTAATGGTGTATCAGTTATGACCACTGCTGAAGACAGAATACTGAGATAAGAACTTTGGCCTGACAAGGTACAGTTATTCTTTTGACAAAGATGCAATGGAAAAATTCAAAACCTAAAACAGCATGAGTGAAAAAATAAAATGCAACAATAAGGAAAGAAAAACAAAAAAGAAAAAAAAAAAAAAGATGAAGTACACAATAACAAATATATATAATCTTGGAGATTTAATGCAAACTTATGGATATTTCTTACAGGAATAAAAAATAAAGTAGAAAGTCTAAATCAGAAAGCATTTTCTCCCCAGATTCTGTTCTGAAAGAAATTATCCATATGCCTCTTGTTTTGCCTTTTCTTCTTTCTTTCTTTCTTTCTTTCTTTCTTTCTTTCTTTCTTTCTCTCTTTCTCTCTTTCTCTCTTTCTCTCTTTCTCTCTTTCTCTCTTTCTCTCTTTCTCTCTTTCTTTCTTTCTCTCTTTCTTTCTTTCTCTCTTTCTTTCTTTCTCTCTTTCTTTCTTTCTCTCTTTCTTTTCTCTCTTTCTCTCTCTCTCTTCTCTTTCTTTCTCTCTTTCTTTCTTTCTCTCTTTCTTTCTTTCTCTCTTTCTTTCTTTCTTTCTCTCTTTCTTTCTTTCTTTCTCTCTTTCTCTCTTTCTTTCTTTCTCTCTTTCTCTCTTTCTCTCTTTCTTTCTTTCTTTCTCTCTTTCTTTCTTTCTCCTCTTTCTTTCTTGCTCTCTTTCTCTTTCTCTTTCTTTCTTTCTCTTTCTTTTTCTTTCTTTCTTTCTTATGTTTAATTTCACTCTGTATGGAGCAAAAACTAAGAGAATATGCCTTTGGATGACTGTGCAAAAGTGGTGCTTTAATTTAGCGAATTATTCTGACAGAAAAATTCTGAAACTGTTCTAAAATGCTTTTCTAAGTGATATAGATGCAGACTGATGTACACACACAGACACACACCTTCAAACAGAACAGAAACTCTTCTTGGATGTTTCTCTTAGTTATAAGGCCGTGTCTCAAAATGTTCTTCAAGTATAGAAGCAAGAATCTATTATGAACTCATTTTTAAATAGCCATCCTAAACATCATTAAAACAAAAAGGAACTATGTAAGTTACTATTTTGATGACAACTTTAGCTGGTGATCATCAAGAATAAGCCTGTTTCTACCTCCCTTTTTTCTGATTTTATTGATACTGTGGATGAAATATTTCTTCTTGTACTGGGACACCCACACAAAGCTTTACTCACATGTAAGCCTTGCTTAAATCTATTTTCAAGCTTAGTAATGAACAGGCTTTTCATAAGCTTAGTGAACAGGAGTGAAATTCAGCTTTTCCAAATATAAGATAGTGCCTGTGGAATAGAAATATTCACTCACAGAGCAGCCTATGATCTTCTTGGAAATAATGTACAGTTACACTCTGCAAATGAGGTATATTATCATTATGCTGATGAGAAGATCAAATATTTCTTTTTCTTCCATAGTCAAAATATTGTTAATGGATGATTTTATGCCTGGAAGGACATTTTATTGAAATTATGTGCTGAGCCCACCACTCATTGACTGAGTAAGATGAAAACAAATGAAAAAAGAAACCTGCATGACACTACTTCATGAAAAAAAAAAAAAAAAAAAGAAAAAAAAAGAAAATGAGAATCAGGAAATAGGGATGTTCATTCTTATTGTGTATTATATCTCTTTTGTCTTTCCTTTTCAGTTGTGTTGGATCATGTGTTCCTTCAGAGCTCTGACTTTTTATAGCAATTGCTGTGAGTCTTGGCAACAATGGAGTATATTCCTAGTCGTTCCTTAGGCATTGTTACAGTCCCAATGAATAAAACCAGCAAGGATGTCTCCATTGAAATGCTTAACCATACAGGCTGCAATTTTCTGGGATATCATTGCATTTCAGTGAGAGTTTGGCAGTTTTAGACTCATTCTTTCAGACTTCAGGCTTGATTATTTGTTGCTGTTCTGTGTCTGGTAATTTTTTTCAGGGTTATCCTGGCCAGTTTATACTAGTTAGATTAAACAAAATTATCACTTAGAAGATTTTTTTTTCTATTTTTTTGAATGTATGATACATTGATCATTCTGTCAGTTGAAAGGTAGTTCAGTGTTATGCTTAGCTGGAGTAGTAGCCTTTATAATGACAGTGATCATCAAATTTGCTTATGCAGTGATGGAAGGAAAAGCCTAGGAATTATAACGGAACATTGTCATTGCATCCACTCCTGGATATTTCTCCCAACTGAAATATGTAAAAGATGGCACAGCCATATTAACTCGTTTGTGTCTTTACTTTGGATGGTGTAAATCCCTTTCAGACTGATGCTACAGGTTCCTCCCTGCTCCCAAGCATGTCTTCTAATTCTGTCCTAGTTCTGTAGTCACACTGTGCCAAGCAGCCCCTCCCAGGTCATTGAGGAAAGCAGTAATGACTCCCAGGCTATTTTTCACTTTCAGTTGCTGATATGGAGTGTTTGAAAACTTGATGAATATCACAGCACATTTTAGCATATTACTCAGGAGCCGAATAAAACAGAGATACAGAAGACCGATTGATATGAATGACATATCTCTGCTATCTATTAGAAAGATTGCATACACAATAGATTTTTTTGGTTGGAAAAAAAGAACAGGATTACTTTACTAGAACCATTTGCCAGCTGCTCAGTGAATAGGTCAGAGACATAAGAAAGATAGCTTTCCTGTTAAAAGTGTTAGTAGCATTGCTCATTCATCAGGCACACTCACTGTGTTTCAGCTTTCTGTGATAGTAGAGACAGAGGAAACAGCTCAGTTTCCTCCAAGTTCAGTATTCTAGTGAAATTATAATGTTGTTTTGATGATGTCATAAACTCTTGAAGTTTCATAGTCCACAATATTAGCTCATTCCAGGATTAAGAAATATATTGAGATCATCATGCATTTGGCAAGAGAACTGCTCGGGACTGGCATCAGGACCGGCATGCTCGAACTGAGAGGTTCCCTATTTTGGCTTCTTTTTGGGGCTTTTTGGGGTGGGAGGACCTCGGCAGGGTTGTCTTCTCGTGTGACTGCTTGGGAGGGTGAATTCAGCCACAAGACATTTAAACGAGGGAGAGAGAAGCAGCATCACTGCCATTTGGCAAGAGAGCCTTCTGGCTGGATTGCATCTAGCGGCATGTGCCGGGTCAGCCAACAGAGTGCAGAAGCCTCTGTGGTAGCTTGTGGCAAAAATATAGTAGTCAGGTGGAATATATATATTTTAAAACAAACAATATCACCCCCCTCACCCCACTCCCCCCAAACAATTTCACCTGCCTGAAGAGATCCAGCCATCGTAATGACTTGGCCAAACGCTACTAGAAAAGCGGTAGGTACCCTGATAGAGCCAGTGCACAAGCATGCAGGCATCCAGGCTGCTAGCTGCGGAGTGCTGGAGCCTGGCACTTGGAATGGAGGGTGAAGGAGACAACACCTGTGTGAGGTGTGACCAGGTGAATTATCTTCTCAATCTGGTGGCTGAGCTAAAGGAAGAAGTATCAAGACTCAGGACTACTACTTGCTCCTCTTGCACAATAAGTATGAGATCTTGCAAGTTGAGGGCAATGTGGATGAGAAGACAGAAGAGGAACCATCTGAGGAGATGCCTAAAGCAAAGCAGTCCCCACCAACCATCAGGACTAGTACCAGAAAGAAAAAGAGGACGGTAATTGTTCTTGGTGACTCTCTCCTGAGGGGAACAGAGGGACCTATATGTCATCCTGACCCATCACACAGGGAAGTCTGCTGCCTACCTGGGGCCCAGGTAAGGGGCATCACCAGGAGACTACCAAAGCTAATCCAGCCCTCTGACTATTACCCATTCCTGGTAATACAAGCTGGCAGCGACAAGATTGATAAGAAGGGCACCAGGACAATCAAAAATTAATTCAAGGCCCTCGGACAATTGATTGACGGGGCAGGAGCTCAAGTGGTGTTCTGCTCCACTCCCTCAGTTGCAGGGGTGTACACTGAAAGGAACAGGAGAGCCCATGCCATCAATAAATGACTCAAGGGATGGTGCCAGCAGTGGAATTTTGGGTTCTTTGATCAAGGGGCAACTTTTACCACACCTGACCTGATGGAACTAGATGGGGTAAATTTATCCAGAAAGGGCAAGAGGCTCTAGCACAAGAGTTGGTAGGGCTCACTGGGAGGGCTTTAAACTAGGTTTGAGGGGGATGGGTGATGAAGCCAGTCTCTCCAGAGAGGAGAAAGAGGGACATAAACTAGAGTTAGTTGAGAAATCAGCAGCCCATCTGAAGTACGTATACACCAATGCACACAGTATGGGTAACAAACAAGAGGAACTGAAAGTCTTGGTTCACCAGGACAACTATGATGTAGTTGCCATTACAGAAACATGGTGGGATGATTCACACAATTGGAGTACTGCACTAGATGGTTATAAACTCTTCAGGCGAAACAGAAAAGGAGGAGGGGTGGCTCTGTATATTAGGGAATCTCTTGATGCACAGAACTTGAGGTACAGGATGAAAGGATCGAATGCCTGGGGTTAAACTCAGAGGGAGGGCTAACAAATCTGACATCCTGATTGGAGTCTGTTATAGACCACCCAACCAAGATGAGGAGGCAGATGAAATATTCTATAAGCAACTGGAGGCTGTATCAAGATAATCAGATATTGTCCTTGTGGGCGACAATAACCCGCCAGACATCTGCTGGGAACTTAACTCAGCAGAGAGGAGGCAGTCCAGAAGGTTCTCATAGAGTGTATGGAAGACAGCTTCCTGATGCAGCTGTTAAGTGAGCCTACCAGGGTT